>NW_024412405.1:9563634-9581239 GCF_014898765.1 Herpailurus yagouaroundi | reverse complement strand
TTTTTTTTTTTTTTTTTTTTTTTTTTTTAGAGAGAGAGAGAGAGAGACAGCACAAGCAGGGGAAGGGGCAGAGAGAGTGGGAGATACAGAATCCAAATCAGGCTCCAGGCTCTGAGCTGTCCATGGGGCTGGAACTCAGTAACTGTGAGATCATGATCTGAGCCAAAGTCAGATGCTTAACCGACTGAGCCACCCAGGTGCCCCTCCTAAACTCTTATAAATTCCAATTGTTCCACTGTAGATTATCTGTCGTTCCAGGGCCAGCAAACCATGGCCTACACAAGTTTAATCCATAGCCTGTTTTTCACAGGTTCCACAAGCCAGGAGTGAGTCTTGAATTTTTATAAATGGTTGTAAAATATATATGTGTATATTCCGTAGACATGGTATGTAGCTTGAAGATATTTATTAGCTGGCCTTTACAGAGAAATGTTTGCTGCCCCTGGCCTCTATCAACAATCATATCACCCACGAATAGGGTCCCTTTTCTTTCTTCCATTCTAAATGTGTGTGTTTTATTCCTCTCCTTTATTACATTGGCTAAAACCTCCAGTATAATGCTGAGAAATGGTGGTAGCTGAATTTTTCATTTTCCCCCATCTCAGAGAAGAAGCTTTTAACATTTTATAGTCGTGATGTTTGTTTTAGATTTTTCGTAGCCTTCCTTTATCAGAACAAACAAAAATCCTATTCTTTCCTACTTTGCTAGGAATTTTATTTTTTTAATTTTTTTTTAACATTCATTTTTGAGAGTGAGAGACAGAGCAGGAGCGGGGGAAGGGCAGAGAGAGAGGGAGACACAGAATCTGCAGCAGGCTCCAGGCCCCGAGCTGTCAGCACAGGGCCCAACGTGGGGCTCGAGCTGTGAGGTGTGAGATCATGACCTGAGCAGAAGTCGGACGCTTAACCGGCTGAGCCACCCAGGCACCCCTTCTAGGAATTTTAATCATAAATCAAAGCTGAGGGGGGAAAAAAGCAGACAATCCAGAAATCTAACTTGAAATGGTTGCAGGCAATTAATTGGCACAGGAGCAGGATATTTGTAAAGTAAATTATCTTATGAAGTTCCTAAGATAATATCCCTTTCCACAATCCAGTATTTTTCACTTTTAATTAATGGTAAGCCTAAGTTCACTGTCACTCAAGATCCTCTCCCTTCACTGCAGCTGAAATTGTATAAGTAGATTCTTCAAAATTGTTAGAAGGACCCTGTCAAGCTCAGTTTCAAAAGGCACGTGACCAAAGTGCATTGACAGATTCACAGGAGAAATAGCAAGGGGGAAATCCACTCCTTAACTAACGTATTCGTATGAAGTGTATTAAACAATTGAGCCCTTTTGGAAGCCAACGAAGGTACTTTTACATTTTCATATTATCCTTTGTAGATATTTAGATTAACCAGTTCATCTTAAATAGGTTCTTTTAGAAAGCTGCTACACCATTATTCTAAGCATACAGGTCGTTTTTATGCACTAGCTTCTCAGTCTTATAAAAGCTCTTTTACTGACAGTCCAATTTCTAACACCACTCAACAGACACACTAACGTTTTGAAAGGCATTCTGTCTAATCCCATTTTAGTATTCCTTGGAAAATTTTGACCGATGCCTCTGGAAATTCAGCCAAGAGCGTTGTATCAAAAACTTGCTTGAATTTATCTAAAAATTCGTAGTCGGTGCTGAACCTGAATTTGTTCGCCCAAAGCAGCACCGTCCCCGGCTGGCAGAGGTGCGCCATGGTGGCGAGCAGCTTGTCCAGGAAGTAGTGGTGATAAACCACGTCCGAGGCCAGGATGTAGTCGTAATGAAACGATGACCTGGGGAAGCGTTGCTCCAGACTTTCCCCCCAAACCAGTTCTCTCACTTGGGGCAGATGCGCTGTACGTTTTAACGTGTTCTTCAAGAGATTGTACTGAAGGTTTCCTAGGACGTCGGGCAGATCCGTTGCTGTGACTTGCGCTCCTAAGAGACAAAGAGAAAAATTGTAGGAATCACCTAGAAACGTTCAGGCAGCCACAGCCGACACGTACACTCAGGGAGAACACAAGAAATGTAACCGGGCTTCTCAGCTTTGTCCCCATTGACATGCGGGCTGGACGTAGTTGACCCAGTCCCGCCGGTAACTCTTGCCTGTGGGGGGTCTGCGCTGAGCACCGTGCGACCTTTGGCAGCACCAGGGTCTCTAAGCCCAACTCGTGGCGATCAGAAACATCTCTAGACGTTTGTGGGGCAAAATCACCACTGAAATAGAACAATGTTAGCACATTTTAAGAAACAGTGGTGCGGTGTTGGGAGATTTCAGGATAATGAGCTGCTTAATAGAAGAATTCATAGTGCTTTTCCTTCTACAATTCTCTTTATCTGAAGATTTGTGTTTTCTTTTATATGAAGTATTCAGCACCCAGTTTTCTTTCTGTTTTGTATGACTCTCCCCAACCTAAACTTGTTAAGTTAACTGTTAGGCATCTTCAAGCTAGTGACGGGAGTCCCCACCACGGACCGCCACGTTTCCCAGTTTGGCTTGAACAGGAGAACTGTAAAGGCGTCGGCAGAATTATGCCGCACTTGTGCCCACCCCCTGCTCAGTGCTCAGGAACTCACAACCCGCATTTGGGGTATAAGTCTGTCTTCGCCTTGGATTAACTCGCTTGTGTCTCTTCAAAGGGTTAGTTACAACATTTCCGGTGAGAAACAGGAGACATGTTCCCAACAGGGGCTGGAGAGTCATACCTCCAGGATCTGAACTTCATCACCTGGTAATCGGTGGACTGGGCGAGGTAACGAACCTCTCTCAGATGCAGTTATCTTTTCTCTGGGCTAACAGCTGTCACTCCTCGCTCGTGACATTTTGGGGGACTCAGTGAGTGAAATCGTGACCCGGCATCTGAATCGCAGCTGACCGGACAGGGGCCCTCACTATCACTGCTGCCAAAGTGAGGGTCTTTCTGAAACAAAGTGAGCAATAAACAGACAAACCTAAAATACTGGCCACAATGGAAACAAGGCCTGGTCCAGCACCAATTTCAAGAATTTTAGCGTCTTGGAGATTCAGTTCCTCTGAATGTTCTTCCAAGTACTGACACAAAGCCGTAGCCTAAAAGAATACAGTTGTCACCTGAACATCGGAGCGTTGAAAACCAGTAGCGACCCCCCTCCCCTCCCTACCCCTGCGAAATACCCAAAGAGATGTTATTAATAGTTTCAGTTTATGAAGGGGTTCGTAAGGATTGAAATCTACATTCGATGCCGTATCTGGACCTCCGGAACCTGAAAGGTACAACAGGCGTCACAGGAACTGGAAACAGACTTTCTCGATTGCCTCTCTCAGAAGACCCTGGATCAGTCCGTGTCCAGCAATGGGCAGATCAGCTCAGCTCTCAAGTCCAGGAGACGAAGCCTCCAGAACCGCTCGGGTCCGGCCGGGCCGTCCACTCAGGAACAACTGCTGTATAGTGAGCGGCCTCAGGCTCGGCGAGTTCAGGCTGCTCGGGGCTTCGTCCGCTGCTCTGGACGGCGGGGCAGGTGTTCATTCCGTAAGCGGGCGTCTAAGAGACAGACACCAGAACAGGGCTTGTCCGGCTGCGGTGTGCGCCACAGCCACCTGGGGCCTGGCCAGGGTGCCCACGTCCAGACTGCATGTCTGCGAGCCTCGGGGCCCTGGCGGCCCTGCGGGTCCACGGCCACACCTCGAGTCGCAGCAACGAGACGCTAGAAAGCATGTGACTTTTTACACGGCAGCTCAGACGTCCTTTCCCTCTTCCTTCATTCTCTTCTGCCTCCACCTTCTCCCCACCTTTCTACGAAGAGATAAAGGGTATTGGGTCTGCATGGACGGGTGAGGTGTTTACTCTGAGGGGTCTCGGTTAGCAACACCACGGACTCCAGAGATCAGGAAGCTTCCGCAGAGGAAGTCCTCCGAGTTAGGAACGTGAATCCTGGGATGAAGAAGCAAGTTGAACTCCAGTTTGTGCAGTGTTAGCTCTCTTCTTCCTGTGGCTGCTCTGGGCTCATTATGACGCTACTTTTGCTTGGGGCCAGGCTGGAGTGGGGGCGGCCGGACCGTGTGAGACGCGCCCCTCACCGTGGCCAGGGCAGGGGCCCCAGAAACCTACCCCACAGGCTGCTCCCTCTCATCCCCCATCTGTTCATAGTGAATAGTCACACGCACAGACAGATGTGACTCTCCATGTCTCCTCTCTAGGGACTCGGCGGGGCTGGGGGAGGGGCATGTAAATGGATCCTAAGACAGGTGAGGGGTGTAAAGGAGGCCCCCTCCAGGGACCCAGGGGTCCAGTGAGCGGTGACCTCAGTGCTGAAGGATGAGGGAGCACGGATGGGGCGGGGGGGGCATCCAGCGAGGAGCAGCAGGTGATGTACCAGCACCATCGCAGGTACACGGCACAGAGTTCTGGACTCGGGAAGGGAGCTCTCCGGCTGAAGACAGATAATGATTTGTGGTGCAGGGAGGACGTGAGGACGTGTCACCCAGAGCCATCACAAGGGCGTGCTGTGGAGGGGTTCTCTGAAGAGGCGGCTGCAGGCTTCCCTCTGTGCCCTGCCCTGGGAGCTGACCCCTGTGGGTGCCATCCGGAGACCCAGCTTGATGAACCCCTGTGTGGTGAACACCCCCTTCCCAGCCCTGCTAGCAAACTCCGAAATGTGGACTCTTGGGCAGAGAGCTGCACTAGGCGTCACACAAGGTGTCTCCCACCTCCCATAAAGCCTGCTTTCCCAGCTTTCAGGAAACCCAGGTGCCAAGAGAGGCCAGGCTCGTGTGTGAAAGGTGGAGGCCTTACTGAGAATGAAACAGTCCCCGGGGGCAGATGTTCCTCCAGCCCCGATCTCCCGAACCCCCTGCCCCCCGTCCCCCCCGCCCCAAGCTGTCCATTCGCCGCATCCATTACACCAGGAAGCTGCGGGGAGTTGGCGGTTTTCAAACGTGTTATGAAGGCAAAGCTTCCCGGGAAGCACATCGGGCTCCCATGCACAGGGGACGAACACCAAGCTTCCTTATCTGGGGGGAGAGCAGCTCCAGGACCACCCTCCTGGGCCCCCCTCACCTGCCCCCCCAGGACCCAGGACGCCCTCCCCAGGGAGCCCCATGGCGCCTCCACCCACAAAGCTCAGCATGCGGGTCTGCCTTTGAACCCAGACCCCCGTGCCATCCCCCAGTAACTACAGAGCAGCTTGGATCCGGAGCCTCTCAGAGCACAACCAGCTGGCATTGGAGGGCCGCTGTCCCGAGCCCCGGTGGCACAGCTTCCCCCAGCGGGTCAACATTTCTGAGCCCTCAGCTCCCCGGCTGTCAGGTGAAAACAATGTCGCCTTAGCAATGACTTCAGTGAGTACTCAGGACCCTCCCAGAATGATCGTGCACCACCCATTGTGCCCAGTGCACCTCCCAGCATGTCCAATGCACTGCCCAGTGTGCCCCATACTCCGCCCAGCATGCCCAGTGCACCTCCCAGCATGCCCAGTACACCGCCCAGTGTGCCCCTTACTCTGCCCAGTGTGCCCCATACTCCGCCCAGCATGCCCAGTACACCGCCCAGTGTGCCCCTTACTCCGCCCAGCATGCCCAGTGCAGAAGGAAGATCAGGGAGGGAAGTGGGCATCCACAACCACACAGCAGGAACTAGCGGGGCTCCTGACTCGAAATGCACAGCATCTGCCCCATTTCCATGCCGCCCTCGCAGGCTGCTGCAGAAAGGACAGGGAGCCCGGCCTCCACACGCTTCCCCTGGAACACCCACGGCCTGGAAGGGAAGCCAGCACTGGGCTCTGATTGTTTTGGGTTTTTTCCCTCAACGTTCATATGAATTTTTCATCTTCCTGACATGTTCAAGCCTATCTTCATGTAGAAAATACTGTTTCAAGAAACACGGCTTGGAGGGAAGTGATGACTCCTGCAGGAGATGCTGTGCCTTTGCGGAGTCCCGGCGCACCCCCGCGCCCCTGGGGGCCCAAAGCGACCCTCCACTGGGGAAGCACAGAATGCAAAAGCACTTGGCACATTGTCCCAGGCGACCCTGACGTATGGGATTGTCATTGTCGCCCCCAGAAACCCCGCCATCCCGAAGGTGACGGCTGTCTCACCCCCGGCCACACCACCGCGCCGTAGCTCTCTATCGACTCCTGGATGACAATCTTCGTGCCTGCAAACAGATAGTGCTCCTGAGTGTAGCTCTCATAGTCTGTAGGAACGAACTGCTGGAGGCTGTGAAGGGATGGTTCTATCTTGTTAGAGCCTGTGGGGCAGAAAATAAAATAGGTTCCGTGATTTGTGGATCCAGCACAAGTACACACTAAGCAGAGCTGGTAAGTCGGGAACAGATTGGGCAGTTTTCCCACAGACAGGGGGGTTGATGCTGGCAATGACCATGGCTTTAAACTGGCACAAACCCGAACGATCTGGGGTGATAGGGACACCGAGTTCAGACGTGACATGTTTGTGACACGACGAGATGCCAGAGGATGCCCTGGTTCCTCTCCTCCATGGAGCGGAAGACAGAGAGGCGTGGCTCCCCTCCACCCCTCTGTTCTGAGGCCCTCTGTAGCCAACCAGCAGGATGGCACGGACGAGCTGTCTGCATGAGGACCTAGGCAAACACGGACCCGACTATTTTTAGGTCTCGAAGTGAAGTAACATTCCCGCGTGTTGGCTGGAGCGTGTTCCTTAAATCCTTCCTACGACTCCTCTGCAAAAGGTACGGGTCACCCGAAGACGAGCCAGCTCCACGGTCCTGGGGTGGTTGTCAGATGAACCCTGGCTATTAAGTTACTATTGCTTTAAATACCCATTAAACTCATGAGCAGCTCTCGAATATCACATAAAATGAGCGGAAAAGAGCACCTGATCGCGGCTGATGTCATGGAAGCACAGGTCGTGCAGATTTTGCAGAGTTCCAGAATAAAAAGAGCAGCGCGCGAAAATGTCAGGAGTGGGGATGCCAAGCACACGCACAGCAGAACGGAAGCTGCTGGTGCCAGCGGTGGGCAGGAGTTAGCAGCAAGGAGCCGGGGGGGGGGAGACCCCCACGAAACCTGCCTTTGCTCCCTGAGGCTCGCCCGGGACATTTGTCACCACAGGTGGAAGATGGGCTTTGGAAAGGAGCTGACAGGGGCAGTCGGTTCACATTTGAGCTGCTCTCATCAGAAATCTGCACTCTCGAAAGAGGAGGAGGTGGGGGGGGCAGGGCGCGAATACAAGGTGAAGGGTCAAGGGTCTTTGGAGAAACCCAGTGAGGAGCGCACCCTCCGAGGCAGGTGGGGACGGAAGCGATTTGGGGTGTCCCTGTTTAGCGCGTGCACCGGGGCAGATCTGTGCTGCTGGTCTGCTCACTGGAACAGGCTCACAGAAGACCACAGACATTTGGAGTCAGCTCTTCCAAATGTTTACAACCGTGTGACCACGCCTGTTGAATCCAATTGTAAGCAAACTGACAAAACCCCCCAAAACAGGGCTGGAGTTTTGTCTTCGCATGTGTTTTCATTTTGGTTTTCTAGCAATTAATTTTTGTGGTATTTTACCAAAAAGGGTCAGCGTGCAGCAGACTGAGAAATGGTCTCAGAGCCCAGCGGAGCACAGGGACTGGTTTGTAGACTAGCATGACGGGCGACCATAGCCCTTCCGGGAGCACTGCTCTTGGCCCCCGGTTCTGATGGAGCATGGGCTCCAGCCCCCGGGGGAGAATTCTGCACCCTGACCTAAAGGTGAGCTTTCCAGAGACCTGGGGCTTCACCGAGCAAGAACCTGCTAATACATACTGGCCAAGTCAGTCGTGAGACGTCATCCTTTCCTGTCCCGCACCCTGGTAGTGGGGGAAGGAGACTTATGGCCTTCACCCGCCTCTTGTTATGGGAAGCTCCTGATATCTAACACCACCAACCCGTTATCTGTGAATGACCAAAGAGGCCCTAGCTTCTCCCAGGGAACCGGAGGCTGACTGGGCTTTGCAGAGACGATGAAGAGGCAGAGGACTAGACCGTGGTTTGCCGGTAAATGCTTAACAGTAGGTGTGGGGTGAGGGGAGGAAGCACCGACTTTAGGGTCTGATGATTACCATGGTGTCGATGCTCCCACCATGGCCATTTCCAGCCTTCAGCAGACGCCCTGGGGAAAACTGTGCACCTGCTGACCATGGCGGGGTATTTCCACCACGCAGAGCGATGGACACCAATAACCTCAAGCGCATAGATAATCTTAACGATCATCTTATAATGTAACAAAATAGGTCATGATGAGTTGTATTTATTACCTTAGCCTTTAAATATACCCTTGGCTTTTATCTGATCTATTGAGTGGTAAGTTTTCATAACTTACATTTCAGTAATGGCCATGTTTAACAACCACCCTCAAAAAAATCCCTGAAATTCAGGAGCTGGTACAGGCCAGTCGGTACAAGGAGCCAGTCCAGGGCAACTCCTTTTTCCTCTGAGGTTTCGTCACTGGAGTAGGTGACTCGGAGCAGCCAGACCAGCAGGGACTCATGCCAGCTCCTGCAGGCTTCCCTCCGCCACTGTGGCTCAGATGGCTCCTTCCCTTCCTCCTGCGTCTCACCAGCTGGGGACTTACTTTTCACTGACCACAGGAAAAGTCAATGGGCTGATTGGGAACGGCTCACCGGTTCATAGGCTAATGAGCTGATAAGTCCTGTTTTCCCAATCAACCTTGGACAGTAACGTGAGCATACAAATATTGTCCCATAAGACCCTTCCACGTCCTACAAAGATACTTTGTGTTTGTTGCACATTAAACATTTTCACTTACTGTATCGATGCTAGTCTGAGAGTGTTAGATCAGGATTTAGAGATACAAATGCCTTTCTCTGTAAACTAGTTTAGCAAAAATAAACAGTCTTGATTTAGTTGAGCTAGAACATAATTTTACCATGTTAAATGGTTATAAAGGTTTGAAATGCTGTATCCTGGCTTTTCTGACATTTATCATTACGTCTACCATTTATTACTACTGAGTCCCTCTGTGCAGAAATGCAACCCACATATGATACAGTTGCCGGGGAGAACATTCTGGCGAAAAGCCGAAGCGAATCAAGATTTTGTTTCTTTTTAAAAGTTCTAGGGGCTCCTGGGTGGCTCAGTCGGTGGAGCATCCGACTTTGGCTCAGGTCATGATCTCACAGTTGATGGGTTCGAGCCCCTGCGTCGGGCTCTGGGCTGACAGCTCAGAGCCTGGAGCCTGCTTCGGGTTCTGTGTCTCCCTCTCTCTCTGCCCCTCCCTCACTCATGCTCTGTCTCTCTCTGTCTCAAAAATAAATAAACATTTAAAAATATTAATAAATAAATAAAAGTTCTTATTAACAAAAAATATAACCATTTGAGATTTACAGAAACGCCAAAACAAATTTGTGGACTTTGATAAGTGCATAATAAACAAAAACAAGGATTGCTTTTAATGCTATGCCTCTGCTCGCGTTAAGGCACTTTTCTACCATGCTTCACTATAGGAACCATCTAGAGTTAATAGGTAACGGGAACTCTTGTCACGGAAGTTAGCTGGAAAATGCCGTGGCCAGGGAGACAGCTGAGAAGGTGCTGCGGTCTGGAAGGAGGTTACCTCCTGGAGGGCCACCGGTGTCTTCCTCCCGGGGAGCCCCCTCCGGCGCGGAGCAGCCATCCGGGGTGCATGGTCCTTCCTGCAGGTGCTGGGACCGCTGCTCGGAGCTCAGACACGCGTCCATGACCGCAGCTGCTGGAGACCAGAGAAGCGGACAGGCCCCCCTCGCGCTCAGCCCAGGCTGGCTGAGCCTCCCAGAGGCTCTAAAAGGTGCAGCTTATCGCCTTAGCATCTGCTGAGCCGCAAAGAACCCCTGCTTTTCAGCTTTAGCTCCCCCCGTCGGCAAAGCAGCTGCCCCAAGGCGCTGCCATCCTGGTTTCGCAGAGCAAGGGAGAGGGGGACCGTTCAAACATCACCCCGCACCTGTTCCGTGCATCAAGAAACGCAAACACAGAGCGAGCGTAGCCGGACAGGCACGACGTGGCTGGGTTCTAAACCACATCTCTAATAGCTTTTGGAACCGAATCTTCATGAAGAAAATCTGATCTAGCAGCGCATCGTACCATCACGGGTACCGTGTGGGTTGAGGGCTCAATGACATCACGGATGAGAAGGCAGGATTTGAACCAAACCCAGGGCTGCTCCCTTAGCGGAGGCTTTATCGCCAGATCTAGAAAGCGCTGGGGGCCCGAGCCAGGCGCCTGACCTGGCTCCCCGCTGGGGCGCTTGGCAGCCCACCTACCCCCCTGCCTGCCGTTTCCTCATCAGCAATGATAGTATCTGCCTGCTTCCTAGGGCCGAGGTGAGAAGCAGGAGGGTGAAAGTGATGAGCCCGGAGAGCAAAACTACCAGGTTTAGAAAAGGAGAGCGGGCTGTTGCCATCACTGATGGGCATCAAAATAGTAACTGCAGGACGTGTACTGGTTCCAAGCCCCGCTCTGGTGCAGTGCATTGATTCTTCCAGTCCTGGCAATAGTCTCTGTGAAGTAGATGCTATTATTATGCCTCTTCTCAGATGCGAGCAGGCCAGGCACAGCCGGATTGAGAGGCAGCCCGAGAGCAGGGGCAGATCCGAGAGTCAAACCCAGGCCGTCGTGCAGCAGAATCTATCTACCGGCTTCCCCACCAGGCGGGCTCGGCTCGGGTTTCCCTGCCCCCTCTGCCCTGAAATCACTCATAACGCTCAGCTGTCACAGTGACACTTTCGAGTCCTTTGCACAAAATGTGAACGGTCTGCCTCATCTGCGTTGACCATCCTGAGTTCCTCTCTGCACACCCGAGCTACCCTGTCCTGTCGTCCCAGCTGGGGGCACCGGCTTACTCCAGTGAGCAGACAAAATGCAAGAAAGCACAGCCCCCGAAGCAAATGGCATTGCATCGCACACCCGGGACGGGCTGTGTGTGCCTCGCATCAGTGTGCCACAGGGCTTCAAATGAGATTCCTGTGAAAGTAATTTAACATGCTCCTTGGCTCTGCAATCGAATAACCAAATATTTGCCCCAATTCTCCCAACTCCCCATGCCAGCCACAGTGCTCTACCGGGCTGTGCGTCAGAGCAGAAGTTCTTTCTTTTGTGGGTGCTTACTTGTTCATTCCTTTCAACCTACCCCTAAAAGATACTGCCCGGTTGTTTATCAGTACACACAGCATCTTCAGGGAGGAAGCCTGGCACCATGGGGAGGCGCCCGCATCTGAATCTTGGCTCTGCCCTGTGCATGATGGGGGTACCTACCTCTTCTGGAGGCTGTGGTAATTAAC
Source organism: Herpailurus yagouaroundi (assembly GCF_014898765.1). Taxonomy (NCBI): domain Eukaryota; kingdom Metazoa; phylum Chordata; class Mammalia; order Carnivora; family Felidae; genus Herpailurus; species Herpailurus yagouaroundi. The sequence continues at coordinate 9,569,966 of NW_024412405.1, read as the reverse complement.
AGAGGTAAGCCACGCAGAGCGTCTCACGTACAACAGCAGCCGTTTTGTCCGAAGCCAGAGCGTGGTCGTGCGATAAATCCAACACTCCACGCAAACCACCCTCACCCAGCACCATGGGACTCTGTGCATTAATTTAAGACATCTCCCCATTTTGCATGCAAGCGAGGGAGAATTATTTCCAAATGACAGCTGTACTTTTCCTTTTGGAAGGAAATGGCTCCCTCTCCCATCATTGTAGTTCGCATGCGAATTTAATTTTTTCCCAGACATCTCTGCACTGAAAGTAACGCACCGTGCATTGTAGTTATTCTAGAAAATAACTACAGGAACCTACCTAGTGTTATTAGTCAGACGTAGCATGTGGTATATATCGTGTGTTAGTTATCTAATAAAGATTTGGGAAGTTTTTAAAATGACTTCTTGTTAGTACCCTCAGAATCATTTCAAACTGTTAGTTTAAACATTACCTTATGTAGCAGAAGAGATTTGAGATTTCTGTGCACCCTTTAATCCCCAATGTTTTATATAGATGTGCACCTGAAAGGATTAGCATTTTATGAACAAAAGCCAGCCAGTGGAAGCCCAAGTTATTTAGGGTAGCATGACCCACCAGCACGCAGACACATCTCTATCTCTGAATCTCTCTCTCTCTCTCTCTCCCCCTCTGTGCTACACACACACACACACACACACACACACACATGCGCGCGCTCACACTCCTTGCAACATGAAATGGAATCACCCTCAAAAGATCCAGAAAATACTTCCAGCAGAACAAAGGCTGTCCTCTATGGTATCCAGTTGCTGTGATGTAGTTTGAAATGTAGACGTATTTCACTTTAAAAAGAAGTGAGGATTGGGTAGGTGGGGTTTTGTACAGACTTGCAAACTTTCTTTGTGCTCATTAGCCAAAGTCCTGTCTGTGGCTGAGGAGTGAACTGTCCCGGACCCTGCTTCCAGCAGCCAGAAACAACATAGGACTCTACCAAGAGAAGACAGAACATCTAACTAGAAGGGAGGTGAGTTAAATGCCTTAACATTGCATTTGGGGTATTTAGTTGGGGCCCCAGGGGAAACCAGGAAAAACTCTTCCAAGAAGAATGCAAACCATTGCAATTTATTGCGTTGAAAAAGAAGGGGGCAGTTACAAAGGAAAGAGGAAAATCGTGTGCTCATTTGGGAAGCCTCAAACCCTTAAAATAGAATATAGGGCATGTAAATCAAACCCTTGGGCAAATGGGAATCAAACAAGCACTCGCAATTTATGAGGGGTTACGTTTAGCCGGCGAGCTGAACGAACGGTGGTTTGGCTTGAGTGGACACAATAGCCTATGTTTATTTTTTCACCCAGGCTTGGTACTCTCTTCCCTGCTATCACTTTTTCTTTAACTCAGGTCTTCATCTGGATGTGCTGTGGTCCCATGACCACTAGGTGTGCTTCCCCACTCCCTGAAACGAGGGAGGTGACCTGGAGTCTAGCCCAGATCGGTCATTCCAATGCTTTCGTATTCCTGGAGTGGTCCAGGTCTCTGTGCCCGGCCCTTCTGTAACTTGTTTCCACCAAGAGTCAGCACCCCTGTGTATGACAAATAGCAAAACGGTGGTCATCTTTACAATTATGTGAGTAACATTTAAAAACTGATTGGAATACATATGAATACATGTACGTGTATGTATATATATGTATGCACACAGATACTCGTTTGATAAGCTTTAACATGACGAAAAGGGCAAAGAAGAAATATTTTAAAATCTCTTTTAATCCCACTATTTGGAGAAGTAAGCCTGATATAACAATTTTTATATCAACTTCTAGGCTCTTTTTGTATAAACTTTACAAAAGCTGTTTTACTGACAATGAAACTGGACAGAAACAGGTACGTCTTTGACCTTGTATGGAATAACCTATTATTTTAAGAGTTTCTTTTCATACTTTTTTCAAAAACCATCGACTGCATCACTGCTTTAAAAAACAAATTGCAGGGGCACCTGGGTGGCTCAGTCGGTTGAGCATCTGACTTCAGCTCTGGTCATGATCTCATGGTTTGTGAGTTCGAGGCCCACATCAGGCTCTGTGCTGACAGCTCAGAGCCTGGAGCCTGCATTTGATTCTGTGTCTCCCTCTCTCTCTGCCTTTCCCCCACTCATGCTGTCTCTCTCTCTCAAAAATAAATAAAAACATTTAAAAAAATCACAGGAGAGGGGATGCCTGCCTAGCTCAGTCAGTTAAGCATCCAACTTCAGCTCAGGTCATGATCTCACGGTTCATGGATTCAAGCTCCCCATCAGGCTTCGTGCTGACAGCTCAGAGCCTGAAGCCTGCTTCACATTCTGTCTCTCTCTCTCTCTCTCTCTCTCTCTCTCTGCCCCTCCCCCACTCACACTCTGTCTCTCTCTCTCTCAAAAATAAAATAAACATTAACAAAAAATTTAAAAAGAAACAAATCAGGGGGCACCTGAGCGGTTTAGTTGGTTGAGTTTCTGACTCTTGGGTTTCTGACTCTTGATCTAGGCTCAGGTCATGATCTCACAGTTCATGGGATCGAGCCCTGTGTCAGGCTCCATGCTGACAGTGTGGAGCCTGTTTAGGATTCCTTCTCTCTCTCTCTCTGCTCTCTCTCTCTCTCTCTCCCTTCCTGTTCATGCTCTCTTTCTCTGTCTCTCTCTCTCTCTCTCTCAAAAAAATAATAATAGGTAAACATGAAAAAAAAATTTTTTTAAAGAAACAAATCAGAATTCTATTGCCCAGAGCTGGAATGAGTTAGGTCCAAGGTTTGTAAATACTGGACTATCCCTAAATACTGTCTACATCAGAATTACCTGGAAGCTTTGAAACACAGAGACTCTAGGCCCCTGGAAATTCCTGCTCTAAGGTTGAGAAAGAGCCTAGAGGTTTGAAGCCCGAGTCCACAGCTGTCCCCTGGCACACGGTCAGTGCCGATCTATAGGGCAGAGGACACATGAGTGATTTTCACAGAGCTGAGATGTCAGCCCGTGACAGGGGATTAGGCTTTGGGCGTGGCTCTGCAGGACACACAGATGAAGTAAGAGCCGGGCAAATGCATTTGGTCTCAATAGGAAAGAACTTTCTAACAAGCAGAGCAGTGGAACAATTGATCTCAGGGAGCCAGCATGATGGAAAGTGGGCCAGATCTGGAGTCAGAATGCGCGCGATTGGACCAAAGGTTTACGCAGGGTCAATAAACAGGCCATGAGTGTGCTGTCACTCGCTTTTCTCCAACGGTGTAGACCCCAGATCTCTCACAGCGTTTCTCCAGCTGAAGCTGACTCTCTCAGCCAAGTGGTCCTCACCACGGAGGAACCCCCCCTCCCCCAGGGATGTGTGGCAATTTGGAGACTTTTTGCTTGTCACAACTGGGGCAGGTGCTCCTGGTGTGCGTAGAGGCCACGGGTGGTGCCAAACATTGTGTGTCACGCAGGACAGCCCTTCACAGCAAGGAGCAATCCTGCCCAAAATGTCACCAGTGCCAAGGCTGAGAACTCCTTGCCTCAGTGGGGGGGCTGGAGTTGCAGGGTAAATTCTCAAGGCACGTTTTTTTGTTCTAAGGAAACTCTACCCCCAATGTGGGGCTCGAACTCATGACCCCGAGATCAAGAGTCACACTCTTGACTGAGCCAGCCAGGAGCCACAGGGCAGATTCTAATTTCCATCCTCCACACACCCATCTACCAGGCCAGTGATCCCTGCCTCCTCAGCCCCAGTGTCCTCGCCTATAAAATGGGGTCGATTAGCATTTGCAGACTGTCTAATAGATCTAACATCACACCCTCTGGCTTCCTCGGTTTCTCCCAGGAGCAGACCTAAAGACAAGGATTTGAGAGAAAGGATTTGGGATGGGGGGGGGAGGGTTGGCGGGGGAGGAAGAATAACTCAGGGAAAGGGTGGCAGCCAGCAAAAGGTGTTCCATGAAACCGGCTGCTGCGGTGGGCAATCAAAGCTTTGGCCCGAGGGGAAAGGCTGGGAGATGATGTAGAACACACAGCTCAGAATGATTCCATTCCAGGTTCAGAGGGCTTCTGGGCTCTTCCCACACCAGCACCTCAGCCCGGATGCAGGAACCAGCAGCTGCAGGTGTGTCTGAGAGAGGCCTCCCACAACTGCAGAAGGTGATGGATTTTCTATGTGAAGAACCTGGCGCAGGGCCTGGTGCCTAGAAGGTCATCAATAAATAAATGTCTTGTGTTAATTACATGCCATTGCAGCAGAGGGTTGAATGAGCAGGGTTCCTTGGAAGGATTCACTCACTGAATCAAATGCAAATACTGAGTTTGGGGCTTGAGAAATAAGGACCCAGGGCTGCTTTGGCCCCAGAGATTTCAGCAGCAGGGATTCGGGGGCCTTCTCCACAAATAGTGCTGTTGGGGGCTTCCAACGGCGGTCACATCCCAGCCTTTGCTGTGGCTGAGCTTCGGGATCTGGGGGAAAGTTCTGATTGATCTAACCTGCTCATAAGCTCTCCCTATAGTTAAGGATGGATGATGTGAGAAGCGTCTCACAAAATCATGGATGCTGGCCCTGTAACAAACAAGAGTTATGGATGGCCCTCTTCCCCTTCCTGGCCACCCTGCATGTACATACTTTCTTATTTCCAGAAATACAGTTTCAAATTGGACACCTTATTTCTACAACAGAGGACGGCCTAAGTCTCACTGGCTATTGCGTCCAGAGGGAACAGAGTCATTCCCCTCCAACTGGAAACCTCCAGATGACGTGCATTTCTTCACTAGTCCCATGCCTCTCCTTCAGTGGGCATGCGCTCCCAGAAAATACCCTGATCAGCGATTTCATCACTGCCTGCCGTGGGCTGCTGCAATGGCATACAATTTAATACAAGACATTTATTTATTGATGACCTTCTAGGCACCAGGCACAGCTGCTTTGCACATGCCCTTCGCCAACATTCTGCAGAGGAAGGGTTGCTGACCAGACAAATATAAGATATGCCCACCATACTCACTTACAGGGGAGATGGCGGCGAGACTCCCTTCCAGAGAGATGGGGTTTCATTGCAGAACTAGATGTTCCCTGAACACACTGCTAACCAACACCCAAGAATGTGTGGGATTTTCAGTGTGCAACGCAGAAAATGTCTGGTCAAAGGGAAATGTAATTCTATAATTTCTGCCCCCTCGTGTTGTCTGGTAGCACAGTGGCTCTGAGTCCATAACCCTCTCTGTGGAGTGATTCAGAGCTGCCCTGAGAGGCCAGGGGAAAAGGTCCACCGAGGCTGCCGGGGGATGGAAGGATTTAGACCACGCAGCAGTGCGGAAGCATCAGACGCAGAAAGCCTGTGTGGCAGGACATTAACAGGACTCTTCTTGTGGTTTGGCTGGGACACGAAGACAGTGGCTTCCTTGTGCCAAAGCGAGACCACTGTCAGAAATTTTGAAGCAGGTGTTCAAAATCCATTCCAGCAACACTTGTTTCGCCGGGCTTGTGGACGTAGAAGAATTTACTTCTGTTTCATTTTAAATGCCTTTTAAGTAATGACAAACATTACCAGTGAAGGGGAAAGAGGAAGAGTGAAAGAATCCAATACATTTGGAAACGGCAAGTGATGCGATAGTCATTTCATCTTTAAAAAGTGCATACCATGGGGCGCCTGGGTGGCGCAGTCGGTTAAGCGTCCGGCTTCAGCCAGGTCACGATCTCGCGGTCCGTGAGTTCGAGCCCCGCGTCGGGCTCTGGGCTGATGGCTCGGAGCCTGGAGCCTGTTTCCGATTCTGTGTCTCCCTCTCTCTGCCCCTCCCCTGTTCATGCTCTGTCTCTCTCTGTCCCAAAAATAAATAAACGTTGAAAATAAATAAATAAAATAAATAAAAATAAAAAGTGCATACCTGCTCCCCAGCACCTGAGGCTGTTCTCAACCACATTTGAAGGCACAGCTCTGCTAAAGTATCTGCCTTGTGGAGTCGCTCTGACTGCAAACCCATGAGTGGCCTCGATGGCCTTACGTGCATTTCGGAGAAGAGAGGTACATAGTTGTTTGTTTCTATTTTTTATTTCTTTGTATTTTCTTTTAATTTTTTAAATGTTTAATTATTTTTAATATACTTTTTAATGTTTATTTTTGAGCGAGAAAGAGAGAGCTTGAGTGGGGGGAGGGGCAGAGAGAGAGGGAGACACAGAATCTGAAGCAGGTTCCAGGCTCTGAGCTGTCAGCCCAGAGCCGGATGCGGGGCTCGAACCCACAAGCCATGAGATCATGACCTGACTGGAAGTCGAATACTTAACCAACTGAACCTCTCCCAGACACCCCTCTGTTTTCCCCAAGCCAGTTCCTTTTTTTTTTTTTTTTTTTTTTTTTTTT
>NW_024412405.1:9458660-9563534 GCF_014898765.1 Herpailurus yagouaroundi | reverse complement strand
TTTTTTTTTTTTTTTTTTTTTTTTTTTTTTTTGAGAGAGAGAGACAGTGTGAGGGAGGGGCAGAGAGAGAGAATTCCAAGCAGGCTCCTCGAGGTCAGCGCACAGAGCCCAGCACCAGGCTTGAACCCACAAAACTGTGAGATCATGACCTGAGCCGAAATCAGGGGTCGAATGCTTAATCGACTGAGCCACCCAGGCGCCCCCCAAAGCCAGTTCCTAAAACAGATTTCCCCTCAAAGAAATTGTATTTATTTTAGAAGCCTCTTCAACTGCAGCCGCGTATAAATCACAACTGTAATTGCCAGGCTTCATGTCAGCAACACAGCCGAGAAGGCCGCGGAGCCGAGCAAGAAGCCTGTGATATTAATTACAGGGAGACACGTTGTGCTTGGGAAACAGGTTTGATAAGAGATTCTGACATTCCTCCTAATTCAAAATGTAATAAATGATGGCTTATGGAACCAAGCGAAACTGTCAGTATAGAAAAACCTCCCTTCAGTTACTCAGCTTCCAGACTCAGGGTGAGAGATGATCCCTGGGTTCCAAGGCTCCGGCCAGACCCATGAAGCAGCCGTGACCGCGACCAGCCCTCGAGCCCTCCCCCAGAGGCGGATGCCTCCGGTGCCATCTGTCCTTTCCACAAGCCATCAGCTGCTTGGAAATGGCACTTTTTAGAGGGGCTTAGTGGTAACGCATCATGCTCTGATTTTAGCAACAGCAGTTGACTCGCGTTGGGGAAGGTACTAATTTTTCACCCCAGCGGATTTCTATTAGGAAAGAATGTTTACCTGGTGGGACTATTCTGGGATGTGCCATACTGGGGGAATTCTTTTCATTCCTTCCCCCCATTCCAGGGCAGACTCAGCTTGACAAACACGTGTTTTGGTCTGCGGCTGCGCGGTCATGGATTGGGGGAATTAGACCGAGTTATTTCAGTAGCGATCCAGGTGGAAAGCGGCCAGAGAGGAATGGGCAGCTGCCTGGGAACCTCGCCCTCCCAGGCTCCAGCTGCATCATCTCAGAGAAGCCACATCTCCAGGCTCTGCTTCCTTCGTCTGTTTGGGACGATGGCACCTCTAACATGCCCCAGGTTCTTGTACAGGTCAAGTGAGACAAAGCATATTGGAAATTACAGGACCTGTGTAGGCGTTGTCATTAGTTTATTCAAGAGGAATTTGGACCCTATGATATGTGAGCATCAATTAAGTTACAGAAGAAAATTAGTGTTCACTTCCAGCCACGCAGCTGACAAAGCTGATACAAGACATTCCTTCCTGTTCTGAACACATAAGACACTGGATCAAGTGTTTTCAAATATGCTTTATTTTTTAAAAATATTTTTTATGTTTATTTTTGTTTTTGAGAGAGACAGAGCACAAGTGAGGGAGGAGCAGGCAGAGAGGGAGACACAGAATCCGAAGCAGGTTCCAGGCTCTAAGCTGTCGGCACAGAGCCCGACGCGGGGCTCGAACTCACGGACCACAAGATCATGACCTGAGCCGAAGTCGGACACTCAACCGACCAAGCCACCCAGGTGCCCCAAGAAGAAAGGCTGTTTTCAAATATGCGTTAAAAATGCATGCCCAACCTTGATGGGAAGGAAGGCCCTAGATACCATCACAGAGGGAATTAAAGCCACATTAGTAAGTGAATGAATTCATGCCACCACAAGCCTGGGGTATATCAGATTTGGGTGTAGGCCCCGGAATCCAAAGGCTTTGGGGTTTTGATGCATACGACGGACAAAAGATATGTCCTTGGGCTGAAGGGACATGAGATATGGGTGCGGAGTAAATCCTGGTTTGGGGAACCTGAAGTTTATACAAACCTATAGGGAGTGTCCTCTTTAAGAAAAAAAAATTAAAATTGCAAACACAGAATTTGATACAAAAGGTAATATTTATTTAAAATGAGAAGCCATCAAAAATAAAATTTTAAAAGCTGAAAAATAACAAAGTAGTTTTAAAATAGTATATTAACAATATATTACCAAATAAACAGTATAACTATATAACATAATTATTATGACAATATAATTATTACTTAATAGTATTTTAAACATTATATCAATTAACTTTCTGCAACACTTTAAAAATATTATTTCCTAAAATTCTGACTCCCTACTTTTGATTACTTTATTTGATAATAATTTATAATCCTTTTTTTTTTTTTTTTGAGAAGACAGAGAGAGTGCACACGTGCTTGTGGGGAAAGGGCAGAGAGAGGGACAGAATCTTAAGCAGGAGCCATGCGCAGTTTGGAGCCCTACGCAGGGCTGGACCTCACCACCGTGGGATCATGACCTGAGCCAAAGTCAAGAGCCAAATGCTTGACTGACTGAGCCACCCAGGCGACCCTATATCATCCTATTTCTTTTTTTATTAAATTTTTTTTCCAACGTTTATTTATTTTTGGGACAGACAGAGACAGAACATGAACGGGGGAGGGGCAGAGAGAGAGGGAGACACAGAATCGGAAACAGGCTCCAGGCTCTGAGCCATCAGCCCAGAGCCCGACGCGGGGCTCGAACTCACGGACCGCGAGATCGTGACCTGGCTGAAGTCGGACGCTTAACCGACTGCGCCACCCAGGCGCCCCATATCATCCTATTTCTATGGGAAAGATAAGCCATTAAAGAATTTTTTTTTCTCCTGTCATGGTTTATTTAAGTGTATTGTAATTAGTGATACTTCGATAAAGTTTCTTTTATCTTTACAACCCATATCTGGCAATGCCATGTGAGTTTTCAGCACTGTTGTAAAAGTTGCTTTTTTCACTTATGAGTTGTAAGGTCACAGGGCATTAAATTTTTCTTGTTGAGACGAGCCATAAATATTGTTCGAATGGATGACCATCACCTGCTGGATGTCATCAATGCCCTTGTCTCTGTAGTGTGCTGTAAGTTTTACTTTTGTCCTTCTTCAGCGTCAGTATTTCGTATGAAACAGAAAGAAGTTTAATCTTTTCCCCCAATGTGTTCACTTTGTCTATTCCTTTTTGTTGACTGGTAGGAGCATTATGTCTAAGGACTTGAACCCCAGGTATTTGTGGATTTGGACTCTGGAAAGCAGAGAAAGCATTAATGCACTTAAGGGGACATGTGTGACAAAGGGAGAATGGACACAGGGAACACGCACACATACTCGTGTATATGAGGAGTATAAATATTGGAAATGGAGATGTTGTTAAAGGAAAAACACACGGGGGGGGGGGGCACAGTTCCCAAACACTCATAGTCACTTAAACAAGATTCAAACTGTCCCAACTTCCCCGAAATACTGGCTCTGACCTTCAACAAAACTCCCATGATGACGGGATAGAGGTGACATATCACAAACCACCTGGTTATGACAGTTGCCAATAATGATACCTTCCTTTCTATAGTTGTTGACTACAACTGCAGCAAGAAAACTCCCTCCTCCTCTCTCCCTCTCCTCCCCTCCCTCCCTCCTCCCCTCTTCCTCCCCTTTCCCTCTCTCCCCCTCTTTCTTCTCTCCCCTTTCCCCCTCTTCCTCTCCCCCCTCCCACTCCATTTCTCTCTGTTTTCTTTTGTTGCTTTCAATTATTCCAAGTACACTGCAGTGTTATTTAGTTATGTCAAAGTAAATGGAGAGAAAAACCTGGAGCACGAGACCAACATAAATTGGGGAAATCGTGCAAAATCACAAAATAATTCTTGGTGCTTGCAGAGACAAAGGCACTGAAATAGACCCACACTCTCCCTAAGATAGTGAAGGTTGACAACCTCTGGAATTAAAAATGATGTTTGCTGCTTCTTATCTCTTAGATTCCAAAGAATACTGTCCATTGTAATGAGAAATTTGTCTCTTTTTAACTAGTATCCTGAAATTAACTAGCATCAGCTGTAATGAGAAATTAGTCTCTTTTTAACATGCAAGTGTTTGCATGTGCAAGAGACTGTGCGTGTGCTATCAAGAGACCGGTAATGCCACCTGACGTGTACAGCTGCTTTCAGTTTCCAAAATCTGTTCAAAAACATTACCTTGTTTAATGCTAATAGCAATTCGGTGGGATCTATAGAAAAGGCATTGGCATCGATGCCAGGGGAAAGAACAGAAGGGAAGTTCCAATTAGTCGCCTCTTCCAGGCAGCAGGATGCTGAGGGGACAGCAATCTTTAGCAGAGTGAAATGGAAAACAATGAGTCAAAAAAACAAATTTCAAACATGAAGGAAATAATTGGTAAGCTGGACTTCCCTAAAATTAAACACATCTGCTCTGCAAAAGACAAATATAGGTCAAAAAATAAAACAGGCCATAGATTAGAAGTAAATATTTGCAAAAGACATATCGATAAAGGACTGGTATTCAAAATGTTTTTTAAAAAAACTCTTAACAACCAAAATACAACCTGATTAAGAATGAGCCACAGACCTTAAACAGCCACCTCACCAAAGATCTATAGATAGCAAGCAAGCATATGAAAAGATGCTCCACACCATCTGTCATCAGGGAAATGATGAGTAGAACAACTATGGGTATTGCTACACACGAGACATTACTACACGTCTATTAGAATGGCCCAGATCTAGGACGGTGGTAACACCACACACTGGGGAGACCGTAGAGCAGCAGGAACTTGGGACACAAGATGGTCCAGCCGCTTTGGAAGACAGTTTGGCATCTCTTACAAAACATCTTCTTACCATGGGATCCATCAGTTGTACCCCCTGGTATTTACCCAAAGGAGCTGAAAACATGTCACACAAAACCTGCACACGCATAGCGCGGCTTTACACATAAACTCATAATTGCTGAAACTTGGAAGCAACCAAAATGCCCCTAAGTAAGTGAACGGACAAATAAACTGCGGCACATCCAGGCAAAGAAATATTGTTCAGCAACAAAAAGAAATGAACTATATACTCAAGCCATGAAAAAGCACGGAGGAAGCTTGAATGTATATTACTAAGTAAAAGAAGCCCATCGGAAAAGACTATCTACTGTATGATTCCAACTATATGACATTATCGAAAAGGCAAACCTATGGAGACAGTAAAAATAAAAATCAATGGTTTTGAGGGTTTGCAGGAGAGGTAGAGATGAAAAGGCTGAGTACAGAGGATTTTTAGGACAGTGAGACTATTCTGTATGATACTCTAATGATGGCTACATTGGTCGAGACCCACAGGATGTACAACACCAAGAGTGAACCCTAACGTAAACTATGGACTTTGGGTGACAGTGATGTGTTGATGTGGGTTCATTAGTTGTAACAAATGTACCACTCCATGGGGATGTTGATGGAGACAGGGGGTATGTGAGAATCCATGTCCTTGCCCCTTAATTCTGCTATGAACCTAAAACTACCCTAAAAAATTCAATTACTAATTTAAAAAAGTAAATGGCAACAAAAATCCTCAAGATTTAACATTAGTTAAGGGACTGTAACTGCCACAACTAGGGTGGGGTTCATCTCTGTTTTGTGGAAAGCATGTCACAAGTCAATCTTTTCCAATCCCGTCTCACAATGTTAATAGAAAACCCTGAGTGGAAATCAGAATTCAATCGTCAAGTCAGTGCAAGCTGAAACCCTGAATTGCACGGTAGCTTAAGTGCTTTACACATGTGTCAAAGATCAGCTGATTTAGTTACAGCCTTGGTTCTCTGCCCAGCACAGCAATAACGATGGCATTATCAGTGGCACCAGTATGGGATCATCTTTTCGTTCCAGACATATGAATCACTTCAGGTATTGGAACAACAACACAGTGCCTTCTCCCAAGGGAAAGGTTTGCAGCATGACTTAACAAATAGACAATAAGATCAGAAATATTCAATTACACATCCATGGAAAACAGCAATCTTCCCTTGCAGTATCTCTTGGAAAAACCCAGGATAAACAGGGGAGACAAGCCAAATGCCATATTACTTTCACTGAGGAGATGAATGTGATAAAGTGCATATTTCATGAAAGAGATCCGTGTCCCCTGTCCCAGAATACTTTGCTTCTAGTCTGAAATGCATGCTGAGTTACCTGAACCACTTCAAACCGTTAACATCGCAGATAGCCAGAAATGGACTGTGCCCCAAATACAACCTTTTGTAAAGTTCTGTTGGCATTATGAGAGCTGTAGGACCAGAGATCGTTAATAAATGCCTTAACTCCATCAAAATTATTTTATTTAGCTCTTTCTTCCAGACATTTCTTATGTAGGATCAATTTTTTCCACTCTCTTGGTTTAATTATTTTATAGGTGAAAATTGAGCTAGACTTTCTATTTTTTTCAAACAACTGCTGCCTCTGAAAAATCATTCCAGCCTCTCTTTACCTGGATAATTCATATTATCTCTTTCAGCACAGTTCAGACGTCCCTGTGCCGGGAAGACTTCCAGAACGCCTTCCCAGCAAATACCGCACTTACATTCTCTTCCCTTATGGTCCAGTTTAACTGTCTGAGGTTTGCATCTTGCACAAAGACTGGGCTGTGAGGAACTTGAGGGTAGAGAGCCTGTACCTGGTACGGTTACAGGAATGGAGATGTTCATTAAATGTTTAATGAATAAATGATTGGTGAGTGAACCATGGGAACAACATCTTACTTCTCCAACAGGTATCAGGTCATACAAATGTACAAAGTTGATGGAGATCAGTTTCTTTAGATGTAGGGGGATTGAACTACCAGCTCAGCTTTTCTCAAGCTTAATAGATCAATCCCTTTTTCAAAGACTTCTTTGCTTCACTTGAAATATACAGAAAGTTACAAAGCTGAAATAACACACACCCAAAGTCCCACCACTTAGAGTTTTAACTTTACCTTTTATCCTATTTGTTTCTAGTCACTGTTCAAGAGAGAGATGCAAATAAAGGTCCCTTTCAACAGATACCTTGTGCAGATCATGGACTTTCTGCCCCTCGGCTCCAAATTCACCCCTCTTTACTTGCTCTGTGAGGATGGATGTGGGCCCTTTGTCTATTTGTCCACTGCCAGCTCCATGCAGTTCTCTCTTCTCTCTGTGACTCTGTTCTTTGAGCTTTAGCTGCCTTGTCTCCTCTGGTGACTCCCATCTCTTCACCTCATGGAGACCGGTTGGGGGCGCAGGTAGTGTTCCACCTGGTTTCCCCTCTCTTCCCTACGGCCTGGCAGTTTGATGCGGGAAGTGAGCTGGGCTAAGCATACTGAGCACCTCTTTGTTTGCTGTCTATCCGGGATTACTTCTCTTGTGGCCTGATGCTCAGTATTTGGGGAGTCACTCTGTCCTGTATGCTGTCCAGTGTCTGTTGTTTCAGGCAGAAGGGTAAGTCCAGTTCCCATTACTCCATCTGGGCGAGATGCAGAAGAATGCCTTTTCCTAAGTTTTTAATTGAAATGCTTATGTACTTTTCTCACTCTTTATTTTTTTCCTGATATAAACATTTAAGGCTACAAGTTTTCCTGTGAAGATTTTTTCCACACCTCCCCCCCAATTTTGATATTTGGTTCCCTTGTTATTCATTTTCAAAGTTTCTAATTTCTATTCTGTTATATTGCTTAATCGATTGCCTAAAAGGCTTTGAATCATTGTATTATAAAATATGCACAAAATTGCAGAGACTAGTGCAATGAATCCCTATATACTGTTCCTCCAGATTCAAGTTATCAAGATTTTCCCACATTTGTTTCACCGTTTCATTTCTATTTTATTTTTCTTTGTTATTTTCAAGAAAATCCTAGACATTGTGTCATTTCCCTCCCAGATATATCAGAACATATATGAACCTTACCTTCCTTGCAATCCCTATCAAAATAACACCAGCATTCTTCACAGAGCTGGAACAAACAATCCTAAAATTTGTATGGAGCCAGAAAAGACGCGAATAGCCAAAGTAATCCTGAAAAAGAAAACCAAAGGTGGAGGCAACATAATCCCAGACCTCCAGATGTATTACAAAGCTATAATCATCAAGACAGTATGGTACTGGTACAAAAACAGACACTCAGATCAATGGGACAGAATGGAGAACCCAGAAATGGACCCACAAACGTATGGCCAAATAATCTTTGACAAAGCAGGAAAAGATATCCAATGGAATAGAGACAGTCTCTTCAACAAATGGTGCTGGGAAAACTGACAGCAACATGAAGAATGAACCTGGACCACTTTCTTATACCATACACAAAAATAAACTCAAAGTGGATGAAAGACCTAAGCATAAGACAGGAAGCCATCAAAATCCTCCAGGAGAGGGGCGCCTGGGTGGCGCAGTCGGTTAAGCGTCCGACTTCAGCCAGGTCACGATCTCGCGGTCCGTGAGTTCGAGCCCCGCGTCGGGCTCTGGGCTGATGGCTCGGAGCCTGGAGCCTGTTTCCGATTCTGTGTCTCCCTCTCTCTCTGCCCCTCCCCCGTTCATGCTCTGTCTCTCTCTGTCCCAAAAATAAATAAAAAAACGTTGAAAAAAAATTATTTAAAAAAAAAATCCTCCAGGAGAAAGCAGGCAAAAACCTCTTTGACCTCAATCGCAGCAACTTCATACTCAACACAGCTCTGGAAGCAAGGGAAACAAAAGCAAAAATGAACTAATGGGACCTCATCAAGATAAAATCTTCTGCACAGCGAAGGAAACAATCAGCAAAACTAAAAGGCAACCAATGGAATGGGAGAAGATACTTGCAAATGACATATCAGACAAAGGGTTAGGATCCAAACTCTATAGAGAACTTATCAAACTCAACACCCGAAAAACAAATAATCCAGTGAAGAAATGGGCAAAAGACATGAATAGACACTTCTCCAAAGAAGACATCCAGATGGCCAGGCGACACATGAAAAAATGCTCCACATCACTCATCATCAGGGAAATACAAATCAAAACTACAATGAGATACCACCTCACACCTGTCAGAATGGCTAACACTAACAACTCAGGCAACAACAGATGTTGGCAAGGATGCAGAGAAAGAGGATCTCTTTTGCACTGATGACGGGAATGCAAACTGGTGCAGCCACTCTGGAAAACAGTATGAAGGTTCCTCAAAAAATTAAAAAGAAAACTACCCTACGACCCAGCAATTGCACTACTAGGCATTTATCCACAGGATACAGGTGTGCTGTTTCGAAGGGACACATGCACCCCACGTTTATAGCAGCACTATCAACAATAGCCAAAGTATGGAAAGAGCCCAAATGTCCATCAATGGATGAATGGATAAAGAAGATGTGGTGTGTGTACATATATATATATACATATATATATATATGTATATATATATATATGTATATATATATATATACACACAATGGAGTGTTACTCGGCCATCAAAAAGAATGAAATCTTGCCACTTGCAACTATATGGATGGAACTGGAGGGTATTATGCTAAGTGAAATTAGTCAGAGAAAGACAAAAATCATATGACTTCATTCATATGAGAAATTTAAGATACAAAACAGATGAACATAAAGGCAGGGAAGCAAAAATAATATAAAAACAGGGAGGGAGACAAAATATAAGAGACTTTTAAATATAGAAAACAAAAGAGTTGCTGGAGGGGGTGTGGGGAGAGGGGTGGGCTAAATAGGTAAGGAGCATTAAGGAATCTACTCTTGAAGTCATTGTTGCACTATATGCTAACTTGGATTAAATAAACAAACAAACAAACAAACACATAAATATAAGAACCTTACTTTCCTTAACCATAATGTCATTATCACATTTGACAGAATTAGCAATAATTCTTCAGAATCATCATCTAATCAGACCATGGTGAGGTTCTCCCAGTTGTCTCAAAAATATTTGTACAGATGGTGTATTCAAACTAGGATTGAATCAAGGTCCACTCATTACGCTTGGTTGTTGTGCTTTCTTAAGTCTCTTTTAATCAAACAGAGCTCCTCTCCATGCTTTGTCCTGCCACTGGCTTGTTCAATAAGCTCTATCAGTCGTCCCATAGAATGTCCCACATTCTGATTTGTTTCTCTGCTTCCTTGTGATTTTACTTAACTTTATTATCTATCCCCTGTATTTCTTCTAGCTCACCCTAGAGACTTGACTAGATTCAGGTTTAACCATTTTTTTCCCCCAGCAAGAATATGTTACAGTTGGTGCTGTGTTCTTCATATTGAATTACATCAGGAGGCACCTGGTTTCTATTTTTAGTGATGCTAAGATTGATCAAAGAGTTTGGGTGGTGACAGCCTGATCCCTCCATTATATCTTTCCACCAACTATTGGTCAAGTGTTATTATCCTTTGATGATTGTTGCATGACTCAATTATTTCGTTAGGGGTGACAAAGTGATGTTTTTCTCCTTCTGTCATTCCTTACATAATTATTAGCTGGAACTCCTCTGTAAATAAGAACTTTCTCTCTTCAACTAGGGATTATCCTAAAAGGCAAAGTGAGTGCTTAATTCTTTTCCTTCTTTTTTTTTAAAGTTTATTTATTTATCTTGTGGAGGGGAGAGAGGCAGAGAGAGGGGGAGTGGGGGGGAACCCCAAGCAGGCTCTGCACTGTCAGCACACAGCCTGATGTGGGGCTTGATCCCAGGAACTGTGAGATCAAGACCTGAGCTAAGATCAAGAGTTAGGCGCTTAACCAGCTGAGCTACCCAGGTGCACCAATTCTTTCCTTTTAACTGCCAATTTCCAGAGGAAGAAACTGGTACCCTGGCACTTCCAGAGATATCCAATGAGCTGGGTCTCTCTCTCTCTCTCCCCCATATACTCATTCATTAAATAAATTGAAGGAATATGTTGCCTGTTCCACAATTGTGCCCCTTTGTGAGTTGAGAGCCCCATGGAGCCAGAGGCCTGCTTCCAGAAGTGGGGGATAACATTTCCCTCGGAGGGCTGGCAGCCATCAAGACAAGGTTAAGATGCTGCTGGAGCCAGGGTGGCTGGATGCCGCTGCTCGAGCAAGGCTTGTTGGGTCTTTCCCACCCTGTTAGTCACAGAGTCTGAGTTTACCCACGCCCTGATGGGAATTTCAAGCTGGAGAGCCATAAGGTCTCCATGAGTCGGGTGAGCAGCTTCAGTCAGAGCCCCAGAGCAAGTCATCAGTGGTTTTCAAAGGGGGTGTGCTTGGTGGTCACACCTGGGAAACCACAAGTCCAACACCACTAGGTTGGGCATTGAAGTGGGACTGTGTCCTTTTGCCCATTGGGCATCACCATTGGCCACAGTGACACACAACTCAGAGGAGTTGGGAGGCCGAGTCCCCAAGAGTACCGTCACTTCTCCACGTCAGCTCTTCCTGGTCAGAATCATCCCCCTTGGCACCGACGGGATGGGAAATACAAGCATAGAACATATAAATTCCT
Source organism: Herpailurus yagouaroundi (assembly GCF_014898765.1). Classification (NCBI taxonomy): domain Eukaryota; kingdom Metazoa; phylum Chordata; class Mammalia; order Carnivora; family Felidae; genus Herpailurus; species Herpailurus yagouaroundi. Next base: position 9,552,276 of record NW_024412405.1, on the reverse strand, counting down.
ACCAGATATCCAGATGTAAAAGCAGCTACACCAGCAATATTAATTAACTTGATACCTTATTAGAAAAATACAGGGGCTTCTAGGTGGCTCAGTCGGTTGAGCATCCGACTTCAGCTCAGGTCGTGTTCTCACAGTTTGTGAGTTTGAGCCCCATGTTGGGCTTTGTGCTGACAGCGTAGAGTCTGGAACCTGGTTCGAGTTCTGTCTCTCTCTCTCTCTCTCTCTCTCTCTCTCTCTCTTTGCCCCTCCCCTGCTCATGCTCTCTCTCTGTCAAAAATAAATAAATATTGGGGCGCCTGGGTGGCGCAGTCGGTTAAGCGTCCAGCTTCAGCCAGGTCACAATCTCGCGGTCCGGGAGTTCGAGCCCCGCGTCAGGCTCTGGGCTGATGGCTCAGAGCCTGGAGCCTGTTTCCGATTCTATGTCTCCCTCTCTCTGCCCCTCCCCTGTTCATGCTCTGTCTCTCTCTGTCCCAAAAATAAATAAACGTTGAAAAAAAAAATTTTTTTAATAAATAAATAAATAAATAAATAAGTATTAAAAACAGAAAAGAAAAAGAAAAATTTAAGATTCTTGTTGAAAAGGACATTTGCTGGTACCTAGTTGGGCTTGGGTGCAATAAAGAGAAAGAAACCACACAGCACTTTAATAGGGAAGCTAAATGTACGGAATTAAGAACTGTAACAGGGGAGTGGGACAATAGGCATTGGCTAGGAAGAAGACGACTCTGAACAACGTAGAAATGGCAAAGGGAAGGAGCTGCCCAGACACCGAGGGCTGAGATAAAACTCCCTCCCACGCTGCTCGCCCACATGCACCGATGGCACTGAGGTCGAGCTTTTCATGAGAAGACACAGGTGGCTGTGGCTAGATGGCAGGAAAGTGGCCCCGGTGTTGTTGTGCTGGGCATATTGTTGGACATCTGCCCCGGGCGGTGCCACAGAAAGCTGTTTGCAGGGAAGGGCCGAGCTACGAAACCACCCGAGTGTTCGCTGTGAGCTCCAGTGTGTGCACTGTATGCAGAGCCCTGGGGAAGCGGCAGGCTGAGCCCCAGGGAGGTCCACACAGCTGCTGGGCATGTCCGAACTCAGAGGCACAACTCTTTCCTCCTGCCTTCTCTACTGACAAAGCTCAGTACCGTTCCAGCTACAGAAGGAAAGATTTATAAAGGACCCACATATATTTTCACAGCACTCAAGAAAGGATTGATTTGGAGCTCAGAGGCAGAAAGCCCGAGACTGCCATACTATATCTGTGCAAAGAGACCTTAACTGGGGCTCTTGGGTGGCTCAGTCGGTTAAGCGCTAGACCCTTGATTTTGGCTCAGGTCATGATCTCACAGTTTGCGGGTTCGAGTCCCTCATTGGGCTCTGTGTTGACAGTGCAGAGGAGGCTGCTTGGGATTCTCTCTCTCTCTCTCTCTCTCTCTCTCTCTAAAATACATAAATAAACTTTTCTTTTTAAAGAAAAAAACCTTTAGTTGTATTTCTATCTTGAATAAAACCTGGGAACAATTATGATAAAAGGTTAAGTTAAAATTCTAAGTGGTGGGACTAGTGGTATTCGCTTCTTTGTAAGACACTGTAAAATAATTAAATACAAGCCTTGGATGAAAGAATATACGAGCAAAGCAAACATCTGATAAAAGACTTATATCCACTTCTATAAAATATTCTAAAAAATGCAACTCTCAAGACTCAATAATAAGAAAACAAAGTAAAAAATGCACAAAAGATTTGAATACAGTTTACCAAAGAAGATATACCCATAGCAAATAAGCACATGAGAATTTGCTCAAAATCATTGGTCACTAATTAACTATAAACTCAAACCAAGGAATACCACTAAGCATGTATTATAACGGCTGAAATGGAAAAGATTGATACTATCAAGTGTTGCTGAGGCTGTGGGAGAACTGGAATTCTCATACATTGCTGGTGTGAATGTAAAGGGTACAATTACTTTAGAGAATAATTTGGTAGTTTCTTAAAAAGTTAAAATAGGGCTGAGATAAGACCCAGCCATTCTCTCAGGTGTTTCTATAAGTGAAATTAAAAAAAAATATATGTCAATACAAAGATTTGTACATGAATGCTCAATTTTATTCATGGTAACCAAAAAATGAACATAACTTTGTATCTAGAAATAGGTATGGATAAACAAATTATGGTATAGCCATACAACAGAGTACAGCTTAGCAATAAGCAGGAGTGAGTGATTGATACCTGCCACTCATGGATGAATAATTATGCCATTTACATAAAATTCTACAAAACCCAGACTAATCTATAGTGCCAGGGAGCAGATCACTGGTTCCCTGCAGAATGGGGGCGGGTGGCTGAGGAGGGCACGGTGGGGTTCTAGATGGGAGCACAAGGGAACTTAGGTAGTGACGCATATATTCATTACCTTGCTTGTGAGGATGGCCTGTGGTGCATAAATAGGTCAAACTTAGAAAATGTTACACTTTATGTATTTTAGTGTCTTCAACTATACCTCAGTAAAGCTATTTAAGGAACAATGAGATACCATTTAACATTCATTAGATAGAAAAAATTTAAGGGGTGCCTGAATGGCTCAGTCAGTTGAGTGTCCGACTTCAGCTCAGGTCATGATCTCACAGTTTGTGTGTTCAAGTCCCACATGGGTTCTCTGCTGGCAGCTCAGAGCCTGCTTCGGAAACTGTCTCCCTCTCTCTCTGCACCGCCCTACCCCCCTCATTCTCTCTCAAAAATAAACATTTTTTTAATGTTTAAAATTTTTTTTTAAATATGGAAAAATTTTAAGAGATTTGATGGGTATGTGATAATTGCGAGGGTGTGAAAGAAAACACTACCATATATTGTTTATGGTACATGAATAGAGAACGGTATTTGGGGGAGTGATTCATGCAAGTCCTTCAAGATTTAGTAGGTTCATTAAAAAAGTGCTGGTAGGAGGCTTTCTGGGAAGGTGGTGACCTACATGCAGCCCTGCCACCTTCCTCTTCCAACCACTTCTTTTTTTGAAGTTCATTTATTTTGACAGAGAAAGAGAGAGAGAGAGAGAAGTGGGGGAGGACCAGCAAGAGAAGAAGAGAGAGAGAATCCCAAGCAGACTCTGCACTGACAGCATGGAGCCTGATGAGGGACTTGAACTCACGAACTGTGAGATCATGACCTGAGCCAAAACCGAGAGTCTGACGCTTAACTTACTGAGCCACCCAGGTGCCCCACCAACTACGTCTTTTGAGCAAAGTAGCTGCTGGGCATCCAGACTCCATGGTTTGCCTTGATAAGCTGAAGAGGACTTGGGACCTGCCAGGGTGCAGAGGGGGAGGGACCTTGCTAGCTTCCCCCCTCACTGGTCTACAAGAGAGCCTGAGGACTAGCAGGGAGAGTGCGAGATGGTCTAGATAAACGGGCTCATGGAAAAAGCGTGGCTGGTGCAGATCTACAGATCTGAGAGGGGAAGATGACTTTTCGTAGGATTACCTGCTCATGCTTCTGCCGCTGGGGACCTGCAGAGGAAGAGCAGAGCTGGGCTGAACCCTCCCAAATTCCCAGGCTGGAGAGCCTTGGCCTTGTAGCTGAGAAGAGTAGGAGACAATAGACTTCTCCATCTCAGCAGGGAATGGCCAAGTTGCCACCGGAGACGAAGCTACTCCACTTCCCACTATGTACAGAACTGTTGCTCAGAGCACATCGGGCGCTGGATCGAAGTCCCCAGGGATGACCAGAGCCACAGGGGAGCAAAAGAAAATGCTATGGATGCAGCAGCCGAAGATGGGAAGAACCAGCAGAACACACTGAGCCCGCAGCGCCTAGTGACGGAGAGCTATTTCTAAAAGGGCACAGATGGTAATGCTGACATAAGTGCATAAAAAGAACATTCAGAGAGATTCGAATATAGCATACAGATTCACGGCGGAACTAAGAAACAAAACCAAAAAAATGCTGTTTTCAAATTTAAAAAAATCAGTAGTGTATTGAAGGAAACGAAATGATAACATATCAAGGTATGCATGACAAGAGCGTACATTATGTCGAATGGGTTTTATTCCAGGAATGTAAGGGTGGTTTAATACTCAAAATTACAGTAACGGAGGGGGGGGGTGGGGAGGAGAAAAGTTGTATGATCATCTCATAGAAGTAGAAAAGCACATTTGATAACACGTAACACCTGTTCGTGATTTAAACACACTATTGGAAACTAGGAATAGAATGACGTTTCTTCATCCCAATGAAAGAGTCTACAAAAAGCCTCCAGCACCCATCATACTTCCCAGTAAAATACTGAAGGCTTTCCTTCTGCTATTGAAAATGAGGCAATGAGACCAGCTATCACCACTACTATCATCATTGCACTAGGAGTTCTAGCAAGAATAAATAAAAAATATATAGCGTTGAAAGGAGGAAATAAAACTACCATTATTTTCAGATATGGTTGTGTATGTGGGGGACGGGGAACAAAAGAATTTACAGGCAGAGTATTAGAATTAATAACTGAATTTAGTAAGTTTACTGGATACCAGTTTATTAAGCAAACAACAATTGTGGAAATGCAAGTTAAAGTCATAATATCTCACATAAACCATCGGGAGGGTAAAATGGGACAAACATGATCATATAAAGGCTAGCAGTGCTGTGAAGCAACTGGATTTCTCATAACTGTTGTGGGAGGATGAACTGGTACAACTACTTTGAACAATCGCTTAGCAGTATCTAGGGAAGCTGAGCCTACGTGTACCCTTTGTGCCCACAACTCCATTCCTGAGTATGCGCTACAGACGTGCACAAATATGTACCCCTCCACAAATGCATATAACAGCATATTTCACAGGAGTGAAATAGCCAACAAATGCAAACAGCCTGTTTGTCTATCAGTAGTAGAATGGATAAATAAATCGGAGTGCCTTCAGACAATGGAATATTATACAACGAGAGTAAACCACCCAGTTCTAAATGGATGAAGGTCACAACAACATGTTGAACAAGAGAAGCCTTCCACAAAAAGTACATATTCTATGGGGGTCCTGGCTGGCTCAGTAGGTAGACCACGCAGCTCTTGCTCTTGGAGTAGTGAGTTCAAGTCCCACATTGTGTGTAGAGATTGCTTTTTTTAAAAAAGTACATATTCTATGACTCCATTTGTATAAAGTTCAAAAGAAGCCAAAACAAATCTATAGTGATGAAAGTCAGAAGACTGATTCTATGTAGGGGTGGTAATTTCTGGAAGGGGTCATGAAGACCCTTTTCTATATCTCGATGAGGTGCTGGCAGCTTCCTTTATCTTGATTTGGATGATGGTTAAATGAGAGTGTTCTTGCAAAAATGTTTCAGTCGGACACTTATAATCTGTGCATGTTTATGTGTGATCCTTTAATTAAAATGTTATAAAGTCCAAATAAAAATAACCATTCCTTTACAAAAAAAAAATATATCAATGGATGCATTGAAGGAGAGGTTATTCATTGCTAAGACGCAAATTTGTGGCCCAGGAGATCAAGTGGAAGATAATCTCAAAAACAAATATAAAGCATGAAGGTAAGGATGAGAAATGTGGAAGAACACATCTCAAAACCCTTCTGTGCAGATAACAGGTGCCCCAGAAGAGACAAAAAACAAATAGCAGGGCAATAATAGACTATACATTGGGGCACCTGGGTGACTCAGTTGGTTGAGTGTCTGACTTTTGCTCAGGTCATGATCTCATGGTCCGTGAGTTTGAGCCCCACCTGGGGCTCTGTGCTGACAGCTCAGGGCCTGGATCCTGCTTTGGATTCTGTGTCTCCCTCTCTCTCTGCCACACCCACCCCCCCCCCCCCCACCACCACTCATACTCTGTCTCTGTCTGTCTCAAAAATAAATTAACATTACAAAATTAAAAAAAAAAATAGACTATACATTGATACCCTTAAATGAGAGAGAGAGACCCAGATTGTGAATTGAGAGGGCCATGCTACTCCAGAGAAGACCGAGGATCTAGACACAGCCATATCCTGGAAAATCTCTGAACTCCAAGGCTAACGACAAAACTGAAAAGCTTCCAAACTAAAAAATAAACCTACTGAAGAAAAAGACTTAGAATAGTACTGAATGTCTCCTCTGTCATCACTTCAGGCTAGGAAACATAGTGCTTATGAATTGCGGCTAAAAAAAGGTTGCAACCCAAGAATCCATATCCAGCCAAAGTAGCATTTAACCAGGTGGCAACAGAAACACATATGGGGACACGCATGGTTTCGAGGCCATGACAGTCATAGTCCATGTGATGAATATACTAGAGAAAGCTAGTTACCATAAATGACAAATAAATTAGAAAATTGACTTTAGGGGGCACCTGGGTGGCTCTGCAGTTGAGCGTCTGACTTCGGCTCAGTCACGGTCTCACAGTCCATGAGTTTGAGCCCCACGTCGGGCTCTGTGCTGACAGCTTGGAGCCTGGAGGCTGCTTCTGATTCTGTGTCTCCCTCTCTCTCTGCCCCTTCCCTGCTCATGCTCTGTCTGTCTGTCTCTCTCTCTCAAAAATAAATAAACATTAAAAAAAAAAAAAAAACCTGACTTTAAGATGGAGAAACATGAAGTGTAGAAGAAATGCTTTTGAGCCAGGACTCTAGAGATATGTGGTTAACTCCAAATGGTTGATTGTTTAGATTTCTAGAATTCTGCATAAATGCCCAATAAAGAATCTCGGAACAGAAAAGGTATTGTGCAAAGAAAACCCTTTCAATAGGCTGGAAGTAAGAGATCCAATTACCTTACCTAAATGATAGGAAAAGTCTGGGACCCACAGGAAGCAAAGCTGTCTGAAAATCTTATCTAACAAGAAGACAATAAGGGAGATAAAAGAACAGATAAAAGCAATGTCACAAAGTTAGTACCACCCTTAGATGCCCATGGGAGGGTCCCGTGCTCTGCATCCAGGTCTTAGAGCCCCCAACTTTGTTCCATGCAGAGCCCACCTTCCAGGCAAGGAGTGCCCGGTGTGTGTACAGGGAGGAGGAGGAGGGTGGGGAGTAAGGGTCATGCCCACCCACTTCCTTCTGGACTGTGCTCTGGGTTCCTGGGACTGTACAATATCTTGTCCAAACAGACCTGAGCCAACTCCTGGAGTCTGAACATGTTTTTTTCCAAGTCTGTTCCATAGGGAATGATCACAGAAGGCAGGACTCAGTGGTGGGGCAAGGGACAGGTGTGTGTGTGTGTGTGTGTGTGTGTGTGTGTGTGTGTGTGTTGGGAATGGTTGATGAAGCTTGTATATGTGTGTTGATGTGTCCACACCCACAAGCATGATGCTCTTTGTGGGCATGGAGCCAGGTTGAGAAGGAAGGGGGGTGGGCTGGGCGCCAGCGTCCTAGACCAACCGTCACCCTCCCTGCACTGTCACTTTCCAGAGCAGATCTCCAAGAAGTCTGAGAATTCTAAATTTGAGCCGGGGCTTCCAGGGTATTATGAAGATTTATTTGTCACAGCAGAAGGATAGAACATATTTTTTATAACAGCTTGTTAGTTTGATTTATAACTTTTATATATTTAGACAAATGGTATTTGGGTCTCCTTTTGAATTCTTCTCAGGTCCTGGGGCAAGAATAATGTCAGGACAGCACTCTATCTGGCAAATGATGACCCTGCATTCAGAGAAGAGAGAAATCACTTGGGATGGTATGAGCTGCCAAGCAAAGCTTCGTGAGAATTCACGGCAAATCATGGAATATTAGACCGAAAGGAGACAGCTGACATTATGCTAACTAAAAAGTCAAGTATCTTTTTTTTGGGTTGGAGAGGGCTCTTGGACAGAGACAGGGAAGATCACATATCTGGCTTATTTTATAAAGGAAAGCCCATGGGGGTTCTGCAGATAGTAACAGAACTGGGCCCAACCCCACGTCTCCTGGCTGTCAACTCCATGCTTCTCCACTTTCCCATTCGCTCCAGCTGGCCTGGGAGGAACAGCAGCTTTGGAAAAACACGAGTGTAGAGGTCGGGGGATGGGGTTCAGGGAGAGGCAGAGAGAAGGCCAGAGCTCCCCGAACTTTTCTAACCAGAGGCAAATGAATGCCTCCCCAGCCTGAAGTAGCCACCTTTGAAATCTCATACCTGATCTTTAAAAATGTTGTGAATTGTATATTCTCTGTCCCTTCCTTGGTAACTTTGGGCAGGTTATTGATACTTTGGGCCTCAATTTCCACATCTGTACAATGGGAAGAGTCGTACTACGAGGTCTGTGTGAAAAGTACATGATCCGATGTGTATCAAGTGTCCCTGGTGCTTCGTAAGTGTTGGCTGCTGAGCTCTCCCTGGCTTGTGTGCGAACAGAACTTCCCTAATGAAATGGCCACTCACGATATGGTCCATGGCTTTGCTTTGTCCATCAGGGCAGTATTATTTGGTGTTTAGAATCTATGTTGCAACTTATTTACTCCCTTTGGAAAGCGATATGCCAGCAACAGCTGAGTTTTGAAGAATTCATGACATGTTACCTTAGAATGAACACAGAGGAATGCTGAGGCCCGGTAAATGCACCATGCAGTAGTTCACAATCAGTTGAGACTCTTGGACGAAGGGCAAGCTTTCCTTTCCAGAGTTCCAGTCTATTTTTGTCAGCAGGGAGAGGTGATATGGCTTATTTTGTAATAATCCTTGTAATCCTATGATGATGTGCTTGTTCTAAATCTACTAATGAACCGGCTGAGATGTGGTGTTATGCTTTTCTGGGTGTTTTGGGAGCGTATCTGAGTTGCTAGAAAAGCCATGGAATTGTTTATATGTTGTGCAGGAGGGATTGGGAATAGATATTTGATAGTGTTTTAAGAAAACCAGCAAATATCTTAACTATGAAATTTATACACATCTTAAAATGAAATTGGGGAAAATATAGGGATGTACCTTTGGTGGTAGTGAATTCTAGAAGAAATGGCATGGCAAATCGCATAGAGGTATTACTGGGTGTTGCAGGACACAGTTCGTGTCCTGGCATCTCCCTCCCCCTGTGGGATTTCATTTGACTCCCTCCTCCCATGTTGCCCATGTCCGCCTCATGCCTCAGACGACCACCAATGTGAGCTCCTTTTGTGGGGGATGGGGGTTTGTTTTTAGATTCTACATATAGGGGCACCTGGGTGGCTCAGTCGGTTAAGCATCTGACCCTTGGTTTCAGGTCAGGTCATGATCTCATGAGTTCAAGCCCCGCATGAGGCTCAGAGCCTGCTTGGGGGTCTCTCCCCCCCCCCCCGCCTCTCTCTCTTCTCCCCACTGCCCACCCACTCGCTCTGTCTCTGTCTTTCTCAAAATAAATGAAAACACTTAAAAAAAATATTCCACATATAAGTAAGACCATTCAATGTCTTTTTCTGTTGGACTTAATTTCCTTAGCATGATGCCCTCAAGAGCCATTTGTGTTGTAACAAATGATAAGATTTCATTCTTTTTTATGGCTGAAATAATATGTTAGGATGGAAGTCTACCATTTTATTATATTTTTTAAATGTTTATTCCCTCTGTGTTTTGTTCCGGTTTCCCTTTTCCTGCATTCCCCTGGGGAATTGCCTGCAAGGTATTTGGTAATCAATTTTGATTTCTCTGAAGATGACTTTGAATATATCATATATGTGTGTGTTTGTGTATGCATAGACACATATATAATTTAAAAATATACTATTGTATATATAATTTTTAAACACACACACACACAGACTTCAGGATCTGATTCTGGGTGTTTGCAACATCATAGTTCACTTCTAAAACATTTTTGGTGTTCATGCTGGTTGGTTTCATGCATTGGTCATTCCGGAGTCTTCCTGGAACTTCACAAACATATTTAAATAGTAGTTAACAGTGGAATATAGAATGCTTGCCATTTAGGTCCCTTTACAAATCCCCCTTTTAAAATCCACTTGTAAGAATCACATCTTGCTTTCAGCCATCAAAGGCTAGTCTCTTAGATTTCTCATATACTCATCTCTTCTGTTGTTCTTTGTTCATTCCAATGTTCCAAGTTCTCTTCTGTTATCATTTCCTTTCTGTTTGGAGAATTTCCTTTGGCAATTATTTTAGGGAAGGTTTACTGGTGACAAATTATTTTCATTTTCCTTTACCTGAGAATGTATTTCACCTTCATTTCTAAAAAAAAACATTGTTAAATATAGACTTCTCTATTAAAAGCTCTTTTTTTCTTCACTTCTTAGGCAATGTGGTGCCATTACCTTCAGGCTCCATGGTTTCTGATGAGAAATACACTGCTATTCTAATTGTTCTTCCCCAAAGGAAATGTTTCATCTCTCTCTGAATTGAATGCTTTCAATGTTTTTGTCTTTCGTTTTCAAAATTTTTATGGTGATGTATCTTGGCATGAATTCCTTTGGGAATTCTCAGATTTCTGACCTACCTTCAAGTTCACTGATTGTTCTGTATATCATTTCCATTCTGCTATTGAGGGCATTCAATGCATTTGCTAATTTCTTTTAATTTTCCAGCTTAGAAAATTTCAATTGGCTCTTTATATCTTCTATTTCTTTTCTGAGACTTCATTTTTTCCGTTTGTTTCTAATTGCTTATTGAAGCATTTTGGGGATGAATACTTTAAAGTCTTGGGCAGATTCTTTTTTCACTGAGATGAGATGTTTCTGGTTCTTGATGTGGTGAATAGTATTTGATTGCGCTCTGGACTTTTTGGATGTTGTGAGAACCTAGTTCTTTAACTCTTCTATGTTGGCAGGTAGTTACCCTATTTGGCTTTAGAACATACATCCTGGCCCATTTTTGCTTCCCCCCATCCCCTTACATTTTTGTGGAAATGTCAACTTAGTCTTCAAAGCTTTTGCTGCATTATACTGGTCTGCCCCATTTTTTGTGCTATTTAGAGGCCAATCTGCATCCTAGTTAGCATTTCACACTGTAATTCACTTCTAAAACCTTTGCTGTTTGATTCTGGTCTGTTTCATGCCTAGGTTGCTTGAGAGTCTCCCCAGTACTTCATATGCAAAGGTAAGGAATTCTTTTCTCTTGCTCCTTTCTCTAAGTAATCATTTCCCCACTTTCTGCTTGAGAGAAGCACCACCTCATTATTGCAAGGTGGCAATGAAAGCCAAGATGCCACCCAGTCTCCATGGAAAACTTACCCCTAACTGATAGGAAGGGGAAGGTGTGACACCCCATTACCAGAGGACAGGAAGGAAGTCAGGGCTCACAGCACCAGTGCTGACCATTGTACTCAACAGAGAGTGGAGTGGGTATAGGGTTTTTGTGGTATTTGTGAGGAGTAGGATGGGTACTATCCAAAGGGTTCTGTCCTGCTCAGCTTCCCCTCTCCTGGTCCTTTGGTTACAGGAAGAAGTCTCTTCTTAAGGTCTTTATTTTGTCTGCTCCTTGTTTCTGGGTTCTGACATTCTCTAGTCCCCAGAAGAGGATATATAAGCAGAAATATAAAACAGGGAACTCACCTCCCCCCCTTTTTTGTGTCCTGAAGTAGGACTTCAGGCTAATTTGCATTATTTTGTCTACCTTTCAGAGCCTTCTCATATTTATTTTATATGTTTTGCCCAGAGTTTTTATCTACAGCCAAAGGAAGAAATGGGGTGGCAGGTGTTATAGCATCTTATCTGGAACCAGAGACATGAACCCTAGGTTTTTATCTGAACAACTAGAAGAATAGAGTGACATCAACTGAGATGGGGAAGGCTATGGACAGAACAAGTTTGTGCATGAAGATCAGTACTTTGGTTTTGGTTATATTGAGTTTGAAACATCTACTACTCAAACAAGTGAAGAAACTGAGAGGGCAATTAGAGATCTACGCCTAGAGTTTAGGAGAGATATTTGAGTTGGTGATGTAAGTTTGGAGTAATCAAACATATAGATGTTCTTCCAAGACATGGTGGGAGTGGGAAGGAAACCAAGTACGTTAAGAGATCAGGGAAATGAGGAAGAACCAGCAGATGCAACTGAGAAGTAGAAGCCAGTGAGGCAAGGAGAAAACCAAAAGTCTGTGGTATCATGGAAGCCAAGAAAAGAAAACTGCTTGAAGAAACAGGGAGAGCTCACCTGGGTCAGATATTGCTAATTGAAGATGTTTTTTGATTTAGATTTAAAATATTACATTTCACTGTGTAGAGGTTACCCGTGGCTTTTGTAAGAACAGTTTAGGTGTTGGGGGTGGTGGAGAAAAGGATTGGTGTGGATTTATAAGACAATGGAAAAGAGGAATGGGAAAGCGAGTGAAGAATTCTTTGAGGATTTTTCTTACAAGGAGAAAAAACTAGATGGGGAAGTAGCTGGCAGCAGAAGAGAGGTTAAAGGATAACTTGGGGACTTTTATCTGTTAGTATTTTGTTTTTAGATGAAGAAATAATAGCATATATGCTATTGGGAATGATCCAGTAGAGAGAGAAAAAGTGATGATGTAGTACAGAGAGGGGAGAATGTTAAAATGATTCCTTGAGTAGATGAGGACTGGGATCTAATGTGCAGAGGCACTGGCTTGAAATGGCAGCGAGGACCGTCCATCCATGGCAGGTACAGATGGGAAGAGAGTCAGTGAAAGGTCTCTCTTCTCTTCTCAGTGAAGTATGAAGCAAGGTCATCTGCTTGTGAGGATGGAGTAGGAGGTATTAGAGGTTTGAAGAGAGAAGTAAAGGTATGAAATAGCTAGGAGAGGTGGGAGTGAATGGATTATGGAATGTTCTAAGGCCCACCAGAGTTTTCTTGCCGAAAAAGTAAGATGACACAAATTGGAGCCACTATGTGCATGTACAGTTATCTGCTTGCAGAAAGAAATGAATCCATCCAGCTTTAGTGTCTCATGACTCTGTTCCTTCGCCCCACTCACACTGCCCTCATTGTCCTATTATTCTTGGAGACCTGCTTTTGAACAAACTAGAAAAATAGAGCCTTGCAACAAACTTGAGGTGGCAGTTCCAACCATGTGCCCTGTGGCCACATGAAATATTTTTGTCGTGAGGGAAACATGGCGACACCTGTTGGACACTGTGTGAACTACTAGCTCAAGGTGGTGCACAGTTACATTATCAGATGGTGCTACATTCCTCTCCGTTCCTCGATGTATTGTGAAGCTGATTTTCTAGCTCTTGCTGAATTAAAAGAAAACACTGCACAAAAATCAGTGTGGCATTTCCAATCCGATTCTAAAGATTGAAAAGTTGTTCAGCACCCAATAGGCACACATCCCCTTGGCAAGTAATTGTGGTTATTTAAAAATAAAATAAAACATTTTTTAAAGTTTATTTATTTATTTGGAGAGAGAGAGAGAGAGAGGGCAAGCAAACGTGAGTAGGAGAGGAGCAGAGAGAGAGGAAGAGAGGGAATCCCAAGCAGGCTCTGTACTGTCAGCACAGAGTCTGATGTGGGGCTGGAACCCAGGAACCATGAGATCATGATCTGAACTGAAGCCGGACACTTAACTGAAGCCTGAGCCACCCGGGCACCTCTAAAATAAAAGATTTTTAAACTTATATTGTTTTGGGGCACATGGCTGCCTGAGTTGGTTAAGTCTCTGACTCTTGATTTTGGCTCAAGTTGGGATCTCACGGTTAGCGGGTTTGAGCCCCCGCATCAGGCTCTGCACCGACATCACAGAACCTGCTTGGTGTTCTCTCTCTCTCTCTCTCTCTCTCTCTCTCTCTCTCTCCCTCTCTCTCTCTCTCCCCCACTTGTGTGCACTCTCTCTCTCTCTCTCAAAAACTAAATATTAAAAAAATGTAAACTTATATTGTTTTTCAAACAACTGCTAAGTTTTTAAGATATGAATAATAATTAAGTTGTTTGAACCTAAGCTACTTAATATGAAGAATTATTGGCTATTTGTTTTGGTCTAGGTTTACAATCAGAGACACTGAGGGCACTGAGAAAGTTTGGGAACCTCTGACTTAAGGATGAATTCCTGTTGTTTCCTCTAGTTCTTCCGAGTAATGGGCCAAGGCCCTTGAGGGATGTAGGTGTGCAGTAGGACTAGGAACTTCTCAGAACTAAGTCTAAATCTTGCACAGGATAGCTTATGAAAAACCCTTCTTCCACCCTGTCCTCTCAAGATCCCTCATTCCCTTTAAAACTTGAGCTTAAGTTTTTCCCCCCAGTTGTAGTGGCATGTCAATGCACCATCAGCATCTGTTATAACTCGGGTATTTAAAGCCAAAAGGAAATACACGAGTCTCAGCTCCCCCAGAGTCTTGTGTATCTAAAAGAAACCATGCCATGTGGGTCACCAGAAGACTTGGCTTGGGTGTTCATCGTTTTGCCAACATGCACTCCAAATGGGTAATTCTTGATAGATGGCTCAGGCCAAATAACTGTGACATCAGAACTGCTTTGGTTTTCTCCAGCAAAGATACAGGAACATATGCATGTGTCTTGGAAAAATGAGACACCACTAAGCTGTATGTGTGCATGTGGGAGCCTGTTACTCTGCAAAGACGTCTCTTCTCGATCTGTAACGGGGACCTTCCAAAGTCCAGGTTTCAGTACCCAGGACAGGGCCTGGCTCACGGCAGACACTGAATAAATGTTTGATGCTAGAATATGGAAATCAATAAATTAATGTTGTCTGATTTGCATAAGCAGAGGTACCATAAAAGCTAAAGAAGTTTAAGCTGGAGGGCCCCCAAGGATTCATAAATGAGATATTTTAATTGTAATTAGTTAGAAATATTATCTTTCTAGTTTGACTTACCATCTGTCATATTTGACTTCATATTTGGTGAGATCAAAGAGGCTGCAAACATTTTTTGGGATCTATCTCAGGGGAAGTGGAGTTAGGTTGCCTGTAGTTTGGGTTCAGTGGGCTAAATGTTTGTGATTGGCATTCACTTTTTTTTTTAATTAATTTATTTATTTGGGGAAGAGGGGCAGAGAGGGAGAGAGAGAATCCCAAACAGGCTTCAGGCCACTAATACAGAGCCCGATTCGGGGCTTGAACTCACAAACCGTGAGATCACGACCTGAACAGAAACCAGGAGTCGAACGCTTAACCAACGGGAGCCACCCAGGCACCCTGCCACTGGTTCCAGGAATCCTTCTGCCCACTGTGGAGGACACATCCCAGGTTGGGACATGAGGTCAGGGGTAAGGTCCGGGGCTAGATCATGTGAAAACTTCCTACAGCACCCAAGGCAGGAGGAACGTCCATGACAGAGGACAAACGGGACCTGGGAGGGAGGTATAGAAAACTGGTCTGGAGAAAATTTTCCATCCATCAGCTGTGTCAAGTCTAAGCTGATAAATCCTTGTCTACAACACCTCATCAGAAAGGATAGTCTTTTCTGGCAAGAATATACTCAAAAAGCAGATCACACAGGATATATTTAGTATACTTACTTTTTTGATGGCGATCACATGACAGAGTTTACCCGCTTGTAGCTGTGTTACAAACCTATACCAGTCCAGCAGACAGCAAGGTCATGTGTGTGTAAAGTAACAGATTTTGTGCATCTTAGCTTGTTGGCCTGCATCTTACTGATTTGATGTATCATGTTCTAATGAAGTCTTGTGGTTCCAGGTGAAATGGTATGCAAAATGGCCATTCAGTCAGCAAAAGTGCTGGCATTTTTTAATTGTCAGTAATAAATAATAAATCTTCATCAACTACTAGAAGATTGGTTTACTTTTGATCTCTATATGAAAAATTATTACAAAATTGGGGTTTTTTTGAAGACGTGATCAAAAAGTATGCAGCCAAAAAAAATACTGGAAGAAAATATTAGGCAGTTAACAAAAAGGTCACTTTTTGGGATTCATGATGGTTTGGGTTTGATCAGCTTTCCAAAATTTGAACTTTGTGCTGATTTTTCTCCTACACTAAATACGCCCTTTTCTACCTACCTTTACATTCAGAAACTTACAATATTTCTCTATTAACAATTAGACATTTGATGTCTCAGGATGCAAAATGTTTTCACGATGTAAGAACTAGTCACTCAATCTGTCCCTATCATTTATGGTAGGAAATTTCACCATTTCAGCTCTAATAGCTCTAACTATATAACGGGTCTATGTAACATTTAACTATAGAGAGCTCTGTAGCTAGCTCTAACAGCTTCCAATTTGAATTGCCACAAGTGACAGCCAGTCTTCTGAAATGATATGCTTTATTTAAAAACGCTGCACATGGGGGCGCCTGGGTGGCTCAGTCGGTTAAGCGTCCAACTTCGGCTCAGGTCCTGATCTCGCAGTTCATGAGTTCAAGCCCCACGTTGGGCTCTGTGCTGACAGCTCAGAGCCTGGACCCTGCTTCAGATTCTGTGTCCCCCTCTCTCTCTGCCCCTTTCCTGCTTGTGCTCTCTTTCAAAAAATGAATAAACATCAAAAAAATAATTAAAAAATAAAGTGTTGCACACTGTGTAATCTATTTGAAGACCTTTTTTTAAAATTTATAATTCTATTATTTTACTTTTATATATATATAATTTATTGTCAAATTGGTTTCCATACAACACCCAATGCTCCTCCCAACAGGTGCCCTCCTCAATGCTCATCACCCACTTTCCCCTCTCCTCCAGCCCCTATCAATCCTGAGTTTGTTCTCAATATTTAAGAGTCTCTTATGGTTTGCCTCATTCCTTCTCTGTAACTTTTTTTTTCCCTTCCCCTTCCCCCTGGTCTTCTGTTAAGTTTCTCAGGATCCACATATGAGTGAAAACATGGTATCTGTCTTTCTCTGCCTGATTTATTTCACTCAGTGTAACACTCTCCAGTTTCATCCACATTGCTACAAATGGCCAGATTTCATTCTTTCTCATTGCCAAGTAGTATTCCATTGTATATATAAACCACATCTTCTTTACCCATTCATCAGTTGATGGACATTTAGGCTCTTTCCATAATTTGGCTATTGTTGAGAGTGCTGCTATAAACATTGGGGTACAAATGCCCCTATGCATCAGTACTCCTGTATCCCTTGGGTAAATTCCTAGCAGTGCTACTGCTGGGTCATAAGGTAGGTCTATTTTTCATTTTTTGAGGAACCTCCACACTGTTTTCCAGAGTGGCTGCACCAGTTTGCATTCCCACCAACAGTGCAAGAGGGTTCCTGTTTCTCCACATCCTCTCCAGAGTCTATAGTCTCCTGATTTGTTCATTTTAGCCACTCTGACTGGCGTGAGGTGGTATCTCAGTGTGGTTTTGATGTGTATTTCCCTGATGAGAAATGACGTTCAGCATGTTTTCATGTGTCTGTTGGCCATCTGGATGTCTTATTTGAAGACCTTTTTAAGGAACAATTAGGAATCCAGCTAATCATTTCAATCTGCCAACGGGGACACTATCTGCAAAACACAGATCATGGGAAACTAAAAAACAACCTGGTTTCTTCAATCTGAGAAACTGTAAGGAAAAAAAACAATGGAAGGAAAAGCCTATGGACTAATAAAGATTTAAAAGAGAAACACCTGGGGGAGGAGACAAGATGGTGGAATACCATGGAAGTTTTTTGTGTGTCTCACATCCATGAAATACAGCCAGACTAACAATAAACCATCGTACACATCTAGAAAACTGATTAGAGGATTAACACAACAATCTGCACAACCTGAACTACAGAATTCAGCAGGTACACGGCGCAGAGAGGTGAATTTGGGGAGCAAGAAGCCGCAGAAGGTAGGGAACCGCTTTTGTGGGCGGAGAGAGGACCAAGACTGGGGAGGGGGGAGCATACGGGAAAGCATCCCTCCCCAAAAGCAGCTGGAGGGAAAGTGGAAAATTGGAAACAGCCTCAGGGACTAAACTAAAAAGGGAGAAAGGAGAGGGTTTAAATTCCATTAAGACTGTAAACAAGGGGAGCACAAAGGCTGCAACTCCACAGCTCAATACCTGGCGGTGTTCTGCTGGGCAGGGCGAATCCCCAGGAGCAGAGTGGGGTCCGGGAGGTTCTCGGGCCACGTGCAGAAAAGCGGTTCCACTGCTGGAAGGACGTCTGGTAGAGACTGTTGAAGCCACCTGGTCCCAGCAGACCCCGGAAGGTGGCCACATTTGCTGGTGCTGGGGCAAGGTTGTTGAGGGGGAAGCCTGGTGCCAGATGTGTGTTGCGATTTTCCATAATCCCCAAAATGCTGCTGCTACACTATCTCGCGAACTTTTTCTGGGGCTGGCTGGCACCTGGCCGCAGTCTCAGGGCAACGGCAACAGCAGGGTCCAGCGGGTGTTCCTGGGTGCAGCCGACACTCAGCCATTGCTCATTCGGCCATTGCTCGGTGAGACCCTCCTGCAGAGGGGCAGAATGGGCCAAAGCCGCAGTCCTTCAGAAGTAAGGGGCCGGGGAAAACAGCCGCATCTGAGGCAAATTCGGGAGAGAGGTACTGCCTGGGGCTTGGTCACAGAGAGTGAAAAAACGGGGAGTGGATGAGAGCTGAAGACAGAGGACGGGCGTGAGATTGCTGACCTGGGAGAACAGTTGCGTGTCTGGGTGGCACCATTTTTCACCACTCCCGCCCATGCGCATACGCACCTATGAGCACCGCAATAATCCACCCCAGGAGGCTAGCAGCGCCATCTAGTGGAGAGCGGAACCGTTACACTGAGCCCCGCCCAACTGGGCCAACTTCGATCTTCAAGAACAAGTCTCACCACTGGCTCAGTTTATGGACTATAAGGCGCTACATAGACTGACTTCTAGGGGAAAACGAAGTGACTTCAGTCCTACTTCAATCTGTTAGCAGGTTCATCTATTCAATTTTCTTTCTTTTTTTCTCTTTTACACTTTTCTTTTTCTTGAATACAGAAAGAGAAAAAAATTCATTTTTATTTTCAATTTTTATTAAAAATATTTTCTTTAATTTTTATTACTATATTTTTTACTTTTGTGTAATTTTTTTCAAATTCTATTTTACTTCCATCATTTTATTTTAGTCTACTACAGTGTATTCACTTTTTCAAATTTTCAAATGATTTCCTTTTTTTCTTTTTTCTTTCTTTTTTTAACCTTTTTTCTCTTTTTCATTGCTTTTGTTTTTTCTTGAATACAGAAAAAGAAAATATTCATATTTATTTTTAATTTTTATTAAAAATATTTTTCTTTCATTTTTTCTACTATATTCTTTACTTTTCTGTATTTTTTTCAAATTCTATTTTACCCCCATCATCTCATTTTAGTCTACTTAGGTGTATTCATTTTTTCAAATTCTCAAACGATTCCCTTTTATTTTTTCTGCCCGCCCTTTTTTTTTCTCTAATCTGTCAAACCGCTTTCAACACCCAGACCAAACACACCTAGGATCTAGCATCATCTATTTGATTTGTGTGTGTGTTTAATTTTTAATTTTATTTTTTTAATTTCAATTTTTCTACCTCACTAATTCCTTTTCTCCCTTCAAAATGACAAAACAAAGGAATTCACCCAAAAAGAAAGAGCATGAGCAAATGACAGCCAGGGAGTTAACCAACAGAGATACAAGCGAGATGTCTGAACCAGAATTTAGAATCATGATAATAATAATACTAGCTGGAGTTGAAAACAGATTAGAATCCCTTTCTTCAGAGATAAAAGAAGTAAAAAATAGCCAGAATGAAATTAAAAATGTAACTGAGCTGCAATCATGGATGGATGCAGCGGCGGCAAGGATGGATGAGGCAGAACAGAGAACCAGCGATATAGAGGACAAACTTATAGAGAATAATGAAGCAGAAAAAAAGAGGGAGATTGAGGCACAAAAGTATGATTTAAGAATTAGAGAAATCAGTGACTCATTAAAAAGGAACAACATCAGAATCATAGGGGTCCCAGAAAAGGAAGAGAGAGAAATAGGGGTAGAGGGTTATGTGAGCAAATCATAGTGGAAAACTTTCCTAACCTGAGGAAAGACACAGACATCAAAATCCAGGAAGCACAGAGGACCCCCATTAGATTCAACAAAAACCGACCATCAGCAAGGCATATCATAGTCAAATTCACAAAATACTCAGACAAGGAGAGAATCATGAAAGCAGCAAGGGAAAAAAAGTCCCTAACCTACAAGAGAAGACAGATCAGCTTTGCAACAGACCTATCCACAGAAACTTGGCAGGCCAGAAAGGAGTGACATGATATATTCAATGTGCTGAATCAGAAAAATATGCAGCCAAGAATTCTCTATCCAGCAAGGCTGTCATTCAAAATACAAGGACATATATATTATATATTATATATATATATTTATATATATATATATATATCAAAAGCAACAAGGATTAGAAAGTACCAGAGAACACCAGCAGAAACTGCAACTCTACAAGCATCATAATGGCAATAAATTCATATCTTTCAGTACTCACTCTAAATGTCAATGGACTCAATGCTCCAATCAAAAGACAGAGGGTAACAGAATGGATAAGAAAACAAGATCCATCTATATGCTGTTTACAAGAGACCCACTTTAGACCTAAAGACACCTTCAGATTGAAAATAAGGGGATGGAGAACCATCTATCATGCTAATGGTCAACAAAAGAAAGCCGGAATAGCTATACTTATATCAGACAATCTAGACTTTAAAATAAAGACTGTATCAAGAGATGCAGAAGAGCATTATATCATAATCAAGGGGTCTACCCACCAAGAAAACCTAACAACTGTAAACATTTATGCACCAAATGTGGGACACCCAAATATATAAATCAATTAATCACAAACATAAAGAAACTCATCGATAGTAATACCATAATAGTAGGAGACTTTAACACCCCACTCACAACAATGGACAGATCATCTAATCAAAAAATCAACAAGGAAACAATGGCTTTGAATGACACACTGGATCAAATGGACTTAACAGATATATTCAGAACATTTCATCCTAAAGCAGCAGAATATACATTCTTCTCCAGTGCACATGGAACGTTCTCCAGAATATACCATATACTAGGACACAAATCAGCCCTAAGTAAGTACAAAACGATCGAGATCATGCCGTGCATATTTTCAGACCACAACATCATGAAACTTGAAATCAACCACAAGAAAAAATTTGGAAAAGTAACAAATACTTGGAGACTGAAGAACATCCTATTTAAGAATGAATGGGCTAACCAAGCAGTTAAAGAGGAAATTAAAAAGTATATGGAAGTCAATGAACATGATAACACCACAACCCCAAACCTCTGGGACACAGCAAAGGCAGTCATAAGAGGAAAGTATACAGCAATCCAGGCCTTCCTAAAGAAGGGAGAAAGATCTCAGATACACAACCTAACCTTATGCATTAAGGAGCTGGAAAAACAACAGCGAATAAAACCCAAAACCAGAATACAGGAAATTAAAAAGATTAGAGCAGAAATTAATGCTATTGAAACCAAAAAAACAGTAGAACAGATCAATGAAACCAGAAGCTGGTTCTTTGAAAGAATTAACAAGATTGATAAACCACTAGCCAATTTGATCAAAAAGAAAAAGGAAAAGACCCAAATAAATAAAATCAAGAATGAAAGAGGAGAGATCACAACCAATACAACAGATATAAAAATAATAATAAGAGAATATTATGAGCAATTATATGCCAATAAAATGGGTAATCTGGAAGAAATGGACAAATTCCTAGAAACATATACACTATCAAAACTGAAACAGGAAGAAATAAAAAATTTGAACAGACCCATAACCAGTAAGGAAATTGAATTAGTAATCAAAAACCTCCCAAAAAACAAGAGTGCAGGGCCAGATGGCTTTCCAGGGGAATTCTACCAAACATTTAAGGAAGAGTTAACACCTATTCTCTTGAAACTGTTCCAAAAAATAGAAAAGGAAGGAAAACTTCCAAACTCTTTCTATGAAGCCAGCATTACCTTGATTTCAAAACCAGACAGAGACCCCACTAGAAAGGAGAACTATAGACCAATTTCCCGGATGAACATGGATGCAAAGATCCTCAACAAGATATTAGCCAACTGGATCCAACAATACATTAAAAAAATTATTCACCATGACCAAGTGGCATTTATACCTGGGATGCAGGGCTGGTTCAGTATCCACAAAACAATTAACGTGATTCATCACATCAATAAAAGAAAGCACAAGAACCGTATGATCCTCTCAATAGATGCAGAGAAAGCATTTGACAAAATACAGCATCTTTTCTTGATAAAAACCCTCAAGAAAGTAAGGCTAGAAGGAGCATACCTTGAGATCATAAAAGCCGTATATGAACAACCCACGCTAATATCCTCCTCAATGGGGAAAAACTGAGAGCTTTCCCCCTAAGGTCAGGAACAAGACGGGCATGTCTACTCTCACCACTGTTATTTAACACAGTATTGGAAGTCTTAACCTCTGCAATCAGACAATACAAAGAAATAAAAGACATCCAAATCAGCCAGGAGGAGGTCAAACTTTCACTCTTCGCAGATGACATGATACTGTATATGGAAAACCCTAAAGATTCCACCAAAAAGCTGCTAGAACTGATTCATGAATTCAGCAAAGTTGCAGGATATAAAATCAATGCACAGAAATCGGTTGCATTCCTATACACCAACAATGAAGTGACAGAGAAATCAAGGAATCGATCCCATTTACAGTTGCACCAAAACCCATAAAATACCTAGGAATAAATCTAACCAAAGAGGTGAAAAATTTATACACTGAAAACTATGGAAAGCTTAGGAAAGAAATTGAAGAAGACACAAAAAAATGGAAAAAGATTCCATGCTCCTGGATAGAAGAACAAATATTGTTAAAATGTTGATACTACCCAAAGCAATCTATATATTCAATGCAATTCCTATCAAAGTAACACCAGTATTCTTCACAGAGCTAGAACAAATAATCCTAAATTTGTATGGAACCAGAAAAGACCCTGAATAGCCAAAGCGATGTTGAAAAAGAAAACCAAAGCAGGAGGTATCACAATCCCAGACTTCAATTCCCAGATTACAAAGCTATAATCATCAAGACAGTATGGTACTGGCACAAGAACAGACACTCAGATCAATGGAACAGAATAGAGAACCCAGAAATGGGCCCACAAACGTATGGCCAACTAATCTTGGACAAAGCAGGAAAGAATATCCAATGGAATAGTCACTTCAGCAAGTGGTGTTGGGAAAACTGGACAGTGACATGCAGAAGAATGAACCTGGACCACTTTCTTACACCATACACAAAAATAAACTCAAAATGGATGAAAGACCTCAATGTAAGACAGGAAGCCATCAAAATCCTAGAGGAGAAAGCAAGCAAAAACCTAAGGCACTAAGGAATCTACTCCTGAAATCATTGTTGCATGTATGCTAACTAATTTGGACATAAATTTTAAAAAATTAAAAAATAAAATTAAAAAATAAATAAAAACAAAAGAGAATCACCTGGGTAGGCTCAGTTGGTTAAGCGTCTGACCCTTGATTTCGACCCCAGGTCATGATCTCACGATTCATGAGATCAAGCCCTGCGTTGCACAGAGCCTGCTTGGGATTCTGTCTCTTCCTGTCTCTCTTCCCCTCCCCTGCTTGTGTGCTCTCTCTCTCTCTCTCCCTCTCTCTCAAAATAAATAAATAAGCTTTAAAGAAAAAAAAAAAAGACTTAAAAGACCAAGCACAAAGTGTGACTTTCTTTATATCCCAATTCAAACCAACTTAGGAAATGACATCATGAAATAATTGAAAATCTTCTGACTGAATATTTGATATGAAGACATCAGTGTTAGCTTTTAAGATATGAGATGGTTATGTTACAAAATAGTTACCTTGTGGAGATATAGAAAATATTCATAGATAAAATTATATGTCTGTGATTTGTGTCAAAATACTCATGGAGAAGTGGACGAGAAGTAGATAAGGCAGGTTTGGCTCCAGGTTAAAGTTTGAGGGCTCGGTGAAGGGTACCTAGAAGTACATCATACTATTTTGTTTTCTTGTGTGTGTGTGTGTGTGTGTGCATGCTCAAAATTTTCTATAATAAGTACTGATATATTCCATCTGATTGTCAAACCCCACGGACATAACTCATATCAGATACCAAGACTCTCATATTGATGACAAAATCTACTGTATGGTTGTAGGGCCTGTCTTCAGAGTTAAAGTCCTTTTTATTGTTAAATATCAACAAGTGAAATAATTTCATTATTTCTATTGCTAACATTAAAACTTGTGTGTAAATTGTATAAAACTATGTACTTTTCTTAGTAAAAAAAAAATGGAATGCTTTCTAATTGTTTATTCTATTAATCATGCCCAAATATTCCAAGTATAGTAAATATATGTTTTAAAAAGATCAAGTAGCATTTATAATAAAGGAGGCATTGCTATTCCTGGCATTAATGTAATGGTGATATGAAAAACTGTCATCTGTCTTGTCATTTAATAATAAAATGATTGGCATTATGGAATATTTATGAGCCCCCCCCTCCCAAATTTATTTTCTGAATGAGACCCGTACTTTATTCACATACTAGGAATAAGCCAGTACAAAATACATTTTTAAAATATTCACTTGTTGCTAAAATTCTTGCTGCCCCACCCCCACCCCAATGCCACCGATCTGTAGTGTTCTCCCCCCAGCCCCTGGGTTGACCTGGGTTTTCTGGACCTCCTGCAAGAGTTCAAGCAGGGGTCATCAGCCCCAAGAGCAAAGGTAAGGTCTGCTGTTGGCATTACAGTCCAGGTTCTCAGTCACCTCCACCATCAGGTGAGCCTGCTGTGCCCCTGAGCCAGGGGACCTGAAGCCCAGGGCGGTGAAGTGTGTGTGCAGGCAGTGGTAGGAAGGCGGGTAGTACAGGTACACTGGGAGGTAGTCTCCCTTTCCCTGGTAGTGCTGCAGAATCGCTTCCTGCCCCTCCCAGAGGATGTTCCTGCACAGTGGCAATGCTCTGGAGCGAGCGCCCAGTATGATTTGATGCCCGCCCCCCTCGTGATGGCAGATGGTGATCACATGTAGGTCAATGAGCTGCTGCTGAGGTCCAGAAGGAGGACAAAGTCATCACAGGAATCTGGCTTCGCAAAATCAGCATTTACTCCCGTATTTCATGACATCTGACATTACTGAACCCTCACTGCTATTTAAAAAACTCTCTCCCTCTGTGCAGTCCCAACTTTCTGGTCATTCTCTCCCAATCTCATTTATAGGCTCCATGTCCTTCAACTCATCCTCAGTCACTGGTGTGGGATAGGAAGAGAGTGTCCTCTCCTGTGCGATTATGAGGAAGGCAGCATAAACTAAAAGGAGACCCCACTGCATGGTGGGATCAAGCCCAAAGTCATCTGCTTTTCCACCCCATCCGTCCAGAACAGTTGTGCAAATCTACCAAAGAAATAAAACATTATCGGTTTAGAAGACACTTCATGAAAAGACCGTTTGACTTTATCTGATTTTATTTTTCACAGAACACCACAATAACAACCAGCTTTCCACTTCAGATGAATCTAGATATGGTTACATACATTTGGATGAACCGGACTGAAGGACTCCAAGAGAGACCCCAAGAGCTTTTTGGATGAAGTCCATATATTGCACGAACTTGAAATCTTTGCCACCAGAGGAACTCTGAAGTTTGTCTTCTTTAAAGTTCTTGGAATAGTCCAGCGAATGGTTTGAGGCATAATCTCCAGCGAATCTGCTGGTATACAGGCATAAAAAAACGGCTGGTTTTGTTTGCTTTCAGAATGGAAGTAGACATCCTCTTGATGAGGCTTTGATGGTAACTTAGGTTTGCTTGCGTAATGATTCAATCTTTCTGACTCATAATTACATACTTTTTTCTTCCTTGTGCATTTCTCTTTATTCTGTGTATAACTGTAATCACACTCCCAATGAAGGTTGTTCTTTCGAAATAAATCCAACTTTGCCTTCTTTCTTTCTTTGCTTTCAAGATGACTGTAAGGTTTGCCTTGGCTTTTTGCAAGATGTAATTTGATATTTGATTCCGTTAAGGGAGCTAAAGAGTAGGTGGTTCTGTGCCCTGCAGACCATGAAGACTTCCCTTCACTGAATGGAACAGAAGATGAGCTAGATGGAACGTCTACAGTATTTAATGAACCATAGCACAACCAGTCAGGAAATGGCGTTGTGTCAGATGACCCGTATTTCCTGCTTTTGTGGGATTCATAAGAAGGTGTCACAATTGAGGAATGTTTTCTACAGCCTCTGACACCATGATGGGAACCTGAATATTCCCTGTAAAATGGTTTCAAATTAGTTTTGCTTTTTCTCATCTTGTAGAGATTTTCCAAAGGAATGCCTTTCTGTAATTCAAACAGAATGTTTTGGGATTCCTGACTTAAATATGGGTTTGCTTCTAAGAACATACATTCTTTGCTCCCATATACTTCAAGAACTGAGCATGCCTCCAAGTTGGCTAGACTCTCAATATTTGTCTGACTCTCAGCAGAATCTTCAGAAATCGGAATTGAATGGGAATCAACTAAATGGGGAGCACTTTCCTGAGTCTTTGGATCAAAATATTTATACGTATTTGTTTCTTGAAACCACCCATGACATTGTTTATCTTTTTCTGGAGTCACATGAGACTTTAACTCTGAAAGAACTGTACTATCTTTCTGAGCTGTGGCCTGTTGATCAGCGTTAGAAGCGCACACATGGGTTGGCTTGAGGGATTTTTTCATCAATGATGAGTTTTCATGGGGACTTTGCTTTTTGGAAGAGATGTGCTGTACTAACGGTTCTGTGTCAATGCAAAGACCACCACCGCTTTCTCCCCTGTAATCTCTATTTTTACAAACTGCAACTGTGTTTAACTTCAGGATATGTTTGGGAAGTGCATTTGGTTTAGGGAACATACTTTTGACTGGAAGCCCCAGGAGAAAATGAAGGTATTTGTATTGCAAATCAAGATCTATTTGATGAGGAGATTTTTCCTCGAAAAGTAACAAAATTTTGTTTTTTCGTTTTGGTACTTTGGTACCAGAATTAACAAATTTAGATAAAGGTTTCTTTGTATTCTGAGCATTGGTCATTGTGTAGGATTCTCTTACAATTCTGGGAAAGGCTGTCATTTGAATCTCTAATGTTTTTATAGAAAAGTGTACGAAAAGTTTGTCTTTTTCTTCTGCTGAGTAGTTTGGAAGAATAGGAGTCAATGGCATCTCATTAGCAGAAGTCGCTGAAGATGCTCCACTTTCTAGCTTTCTAATACTCTTTCGGTTTGCAATGATCTCTTTGCCGTCACTTGAAACATTGACAATCAATGTCTTCATACAGCGGACAGGAGGTGAATCCTTGGGGTATTTCTGATTTAAATTAGGTTCTGTAGCATCAATCCCTTCTAGAGACAAAAAGCACATTTTTTTATGTCTTGGATATAGCCTCCAACTGTTATGTTCTGAAATAGACTGTTTTAGATAAAAGTTGAAGTTGTGGAAAGATTTTTTTGCTATCTCTGGTATCAGATTCAGTTTTATTTCAAACGCTTTTGACTCTAAATGATTAGTGAGCTTATTGTTTTCTTTGGGAAGAAGACGTTCCAAAATGAGTTTTGGCTGCAATTTGGGAGGTTTTGTTGTGGATGTTGTATCTGAACTTCCTGCAAAAGATGGTGACTTCCAAGCATCAGGCTTATGAGCTTTTATTTTTTCCAGTATATCCTCACAAATTTCGTCCTGAATCGTGTTTTTTATCTGGGATTCCAAGATATTTTTAACTGCTTCATAAAGAGGAAGTAAACTTTCAGCACTTGTCCTTTCTGCCACTACTTTTATTTCATTACTTTTAACTTGGGATGGTACAGGCCCACTTCCTGGAAAAGCTTTTTGTTGCTGGACCTTTGGTGTCGTCGTGTCCTGGATAGGTTCATTCTGATCCCCCTGTTTTGGTGGCGAGGCACACCCCATGATATCGAGTAGCTCAGCCCCATGTTGTGTTTCTTCTGCTCCTGGGGGGGAAATATTCATGCTTAGGGTACTTTCCATGTGGGTTTCTACACTGTCCTTTGGATCATCAGACATGAGTGGACACTCTGTGGACGTCAGAATGGGTTTTGGTGCCTTTTCTTCTTCCTCAGTCATAAGCAAGTAGGGTTCCTTTATGAACCTTGAGCTATCAGGCCCTGGAACAACGTTTTCTTCTTTTGTTTGTGGAATCAAAATGTTTTCCTTTGCTTCACGGCTGAGGTTTGTTTCTGATTTTGACAGTGGGGGGAAGGGAGGACACCCTTCTTTTACAATGCTTGAGCTATTCCTCTTAATGTCACTAGTGCTTGGTGATTTCTGTTGGAATTCAGAAAGACAGAGTATCTTTTCTCTTTCTAGGTTTGTCTCAGATTCTGCTGTTTCTTCAGTCTGAGATGAATTCACCGTGGAAATAGAAAGACTTCTGATACATATTCCTGAAGTATCTTCACGCCACAAAACTGTTTTCTTTGGTCCGCTGAAGTCATACTCTAATTTCTTTCTATTGCTTGGAATACCACGTCCTGTGTTATTAAGAATCTGTGAAATTGGGTGATTTTGGATTTTCATAGTTAAATATTTGGGGCTCAGTTCTCTCTTCAAATCTGCTATTGTTAATCTGCCTTTCCGGCCTTCAAACTTGAGAGAAAGAGGAATGTAGGCATAAAATGAATCCAGAATATGTTTTTGAAACATTTTTTGTGCCTGAATATTTTGTTTTGCACCAGGGACTTCTAGGTCCTTTTTATGTTTTTGCTTGATTGGGCAGCTGTTTCCTATACGAGTGATCACCTGAGTGTTAATTTGAGACTCCTCTGCCTTTGGAGATGGAGTGTTCCCATTTACAACATTATTTGTGTCCCTTTTTAAGTTCTCCTCTAGACTGACAATGATGTGTTTGTGCATTTCTGTTTTGTCCTTTTCCAGACAGATAGCTATGTTTGTGTCTATTTTGAATTCCCCTTCTTCCAGTTCTAATGTTTTTTGCTCCAGATTTATAATAGTACTGGTGTCCATTTTATTTTTTCCTTCCAGATCTTCAGATTGAGCTGGAAAAGTCCAATGGGAGGGAAGAGCCTTCTGACATGATTCTAGAATGCATTCCTTTTGTTCTGGCACCAGCAATGCCTGCTCTTTTTTCCCTCCGAGGGTATCAAACACTGTAATATCCACATGTGTTCCTGGTAGTATTTGTATTCTGGGGTACACCATAGTTTGCGTGCATACATCTGTTTCCAATTGTGTCTTCTGCCTTCCATCTTTAAGTGGGAGTTTAAGAGAAAGGCTGGAATCCAGGCAGGTCTCATGTCCCCTTTCAGACTGTAACACCACTTGCTTTTTCACAACAATCTCTTGTTCTTTTATAATTGGGAGAGTATCTGACTCTGTGATATTCATTTTCTCAAGCGATCCCTTTGTCTGTAGGGCTAATGCTTTGGAAGAGGGCATTTTGCTCATTTTATCATGATTTTGTACCTCTTTCTCTGGCTTATCAGATGTGTATGAATTTCCAGATCCTGGAGATGCCTTGGATAACGTTTTTTGTTGGGGGGCATCTTGCTCTGAAACAGAAAATCCTTTTGCATGTACAGGGGTACCAAATGTGACATATATTTCCTTGGATATTTTCCTTGGTGGTGAAACTAAACTCTTAGGACTCCTTTTATGGTTTAAATCATCCATTATTTCAGTTTCTTTCTTCAGGTTGGCCATCTTAGCTGGATCCATTGTGGGGTAGGAAAGAAACGTAGTAAAAGTTTCTGTTTTGTATTTTTCTGGTCGAGCCTCTTGCCCTGTAAAGAAATATCCCAGCCTTTTCCCACTTATGGTACCAAATCCTGTTAAATAAATGTCCTCATGCTGTGAATTTAAAACTAACAGACTCAAGTCTCCTTCAGATTTGACTCGTGGAGGTTCATTCCTTCGCTGTACACTGACCATGAAGTTGGATGTCCACTGTTGCACTGTCTCTTCTTGTGGCACAGAGTGTTTGACTTTCTTCACAACGATTTCACTATCACCAGCAACTAGCTCTGTAATTGCTGTTTTCTGGGTATCTGATGATTCCTGGAGATTTTGCTGGAAAGGAGAGGATCCTGTAGCTCCTGGTACATCTTTGTCTATTTTGTTCCCTGAGTCTAGATAAAGGGCAGGTGCTGATGGGATGGAAAGAAAAGTCCTTGTCAGAACTATAGGTAGCTCATCTTCACCTTTGCACATATTTTCCTTTTGTTCTTTAATATTCAACACAAATTCCTTTGTGTTAAAGATATGGGAAATTGATGAAATCCTGGCCTCTTTGCAATGCATCCTAATCCTCATATCAACTGTTTTCACTTCATACTTTTTTTCTTTCTGTGACATATGTTGTTTTCTTTCTCTTACATCATGAATTGCCCCTGCACCTAATAATGCTGAAAGCATGCATGGAAGTAGAGAGGGCCTTCTAATTCCAAGCATTTTTTCATTTACTTGTGTACCTTTATCTAATGTAGGGTTAGCTGAATGTTTGGAAACATAAATTTTTCTGAGCACTGTACAGGGTGGTTTACCTTGACCATCATGTTTCTTTGGTTCTTGCCCTCCAATGATTAGATGCAATTCTGTTCTATGGAGCATACGTGAAGGAGGTGATTTCTTTGACTTCAAGATTATATCTGTGATATGCGCCATACTTTTCATATTTGTTTTTTCTCTGTCCTTCTCCTCTTCCTGAGGCATACATTGTTTTGCATTTTGACTATCTTGCAAGACATCACCACCGATTGCTTCTGTATGTACTATTTCTCTGGCATTTGATACTCTCTGCACAACAGACCTTGTAGCTACTAACATTTCATCATCTACCTGTATTTCTTTATCCAATTGGAGGAGAGGGAGAGACGAAGATGGAGAGGAAGTGTTGGCCAGAACCACACCTGGTTCATCTTTACTTCCTTGTATCTTCTTTTCTTGATGTTTGGGGAACACGAGGTTTACTGTTTCTACTTCACCCCCCTCCTTGTTCTGGGGCATCTGATCTTTTCCTTTTTGTGGACTGATTAAAATATCTCTAGCAGTTGGCTCTACACTTTCCACATCTTCAGAATCTGATGATTCCTGGAAGTTGACTGGGGAAAGAGAGGATCTTGTTAATATGGCCATTCTCTTTTTCTCACATCTGGGATTCTTGTAAAGGTGAAGTAGGGAAGATCTACAAGTACAAGTACAAGTCTTAGTTGGTATTGTACCAGCTGGCTCACGCTGACCTTCCTGAGCCATTCCCTCTTGGTCTTTAGTTTTCCACGGATGGTCACTTAGATTGTATCTAAGTAAAATAGGTGATCTCTTTTCTTTTAAATGCCTATCACTGGGAGCCACTGTACTATTCATCTCCACGTTTTTCTCTCCATCTCTCACTTCTTTCTGTAACGTGTGTTCTTTTAATTCTTTTACATCATTTGAAAGTTCTCCATCAGTTGTTTCTGCATATGCTGTTTTCACTGCATCTAGTGATTCCTTGGACTGTAGTTGTGGGAGAGGCACATTTGTAATTCTTACCATGTACCCCTCTCCTGTTTTGCCAAAGTTAAGATATGGTAGAGTCAGTAAAGAAGTACAGATGTTTCCCAGATTTTCAACGAGGTCATTTTTCTTTTTCTGCATCTTTCTCTCTTGCTCTTTCATTTTCCACTGCAATTTTTTGGTATCTAGTATATGTGAAAGGGGTACTTCCTTTGCCTTCAGAGCCATACATCTTGGGACCATTTTGTCTTCAATATCTATTTTGAGTCTATCCTTCTCTTTTAACTCACCATAAAATGACTTAGTATATGCTTCTTTGCCTGAATTGGATGGATCCTGAATCTTTGATGGTGGAAAAGTGAAGTGTGTTTTTTCTAATGTGTCTTCCTTTTCATTCATTTGCCCGTCCCATTTCAGGCAAGATGGAGAAGGCAAGGAGGCACAGGCTTCCTTCAGAACCATTTCTGGTTCACTTTTGCCTTCTTGCACTTCTTTCCCTTGCTCTTTAATATACAAAGGTAGTCTCTTTCTACTGGATAGATGTAGAGGTGAGGCTATCTCTGCTCTCAAAGTGATTATTTTTGGGAATCTTCTACCTTCCCCATCTTTTATTTTTACTCTGTTCTTTACCTTTGTATATGGCATAGGCTGATTAATTTTTATTGTTACATCGAATGAGCCAATGCCCTCATTGGAATCTGCATGTCTGGTTTTTCCTGCATCTGATGACTCAGGGCACAGCAATTGTGAAGGAGAGCATCCTATCATTGCAAGCGAGTCCTTGTTTTCTTTGGTTCTTGTGTCCAAACTGTGGTGAGGTGGGGAAGGTGTGGAAGGAGGAGTTTTTGTCCGAGCCACATCAGGGTCACCTGTTCTTTGCTGCTCTTGTTCTACTTTCTCCATCATGCTCCACTGTGGTTCCTTTCTGTTGTTCAAAGCACTGTGCTCAGTAACCCTGAACACAGGAGGAGGTGGTGATATCTTTGCCTTACAATCTGTGCCACTGGGCCGCATTGAGCCATCTGTGGCTTCTGTTTGTACTCTGTTCCTTTCTTCCTGTCGTGGGTGTTGTTCTTCTTTTATCACATGGCTATCAGATGACTCTGTAGGTGCCACTTGCCCTGAAGGCAATGATTCTTGGAGCTCAAGATGTGGCACATCATTTCTTATTATTCCTGGCTCACCCTCCTCATCTTTTATTGTGTCCCACTTAAGATGAGTTGAAGAAGTGATGAAAGGATGAATTCTGCTCAGAAGCACAACAGTGTCCTCGTTATCTTCTTGCCCCACTTTCCCTTGTTCTTTGATGTTGACTTGCAGTTTCTTTGTTTTGAGTATAAGGAAAAGGGGTGATTTCTTTGCCCTCAAAGCTATGTACCTGGGGTGCGTTATGTCTTCCTCAAAAGTATTTGCTTTCTCCTCTTCTGTCTGTGTCATGTATTCTGTTCTTTTTGAACTGCTTGCGATGCCATTCAAAGATGGTACTGTATATTTTAATTCCTCGGCATGTGATGATTCCTTGTGCCATGAGGGTGGAAGAGAGGGTCTTGTTACTCCTTCTTTCTCTTCCTTGCCTCCTATACCTTTGTTTAACTTAAATGGAAGTAGAGAAGTTCTTGTCAGAAGCTTATCTAGTTTGCTTCTTTCCTGTAGGTTTCCTAATTTTTCCTTCATTTTTGTCTGTACTTCTACAGTTTGGGAGCCACAGCTCCCAGAGGTATAGAGTACATGTGGGAGTGGTAATACCTTTTCCTTGGAAGTTGTGCCATTGGGATACATTAGATATTTCATATTTACTATTTTCCTTCCATCTTCTCCTTTCTCTGGCTCATACTCTTGCACTACTCTTAGATCCTTTGAGATATCATCCCCAGTTGACTTTGTATATGCTGTTTTCCCTGCCTCAAATGATTTCTGTAA
This sequence comes from Herpailurus yagouaroundi, assembly GCF_014898765.1. Classification (NCBI taxonomy): domain Eukaryota; kingdom Metazoa; phylum Chordata; class Mammalia; order Carnivora; family Felidae; genus Herpailurus; species Herpailurus yagouaroundi. The sequence goes on along the minus strand of NW_024412405.1, from coordinate 9,519,067 downwards.
CAGTAGTTGTGAAACAGCAGGTCTTGTTATTCCTTGGCTGTCTTCCTCTCCTTCTATTCTTGTGTCCAATTCATGGTGACTTAAAGAAGATTCAGAAGCCCCGTGTGTGGGCAGAACCACTTCCCGTTCACCTTCACCTCCTCCCTCCATTCTCCCCTGCTCTTCACTTTCCGGATCCACGTTCACCTGCTCTTTAAGATCCGGTGGTATGTCCTGTGAAAGTGCTTGCTTTCTTTTTAAATCTTTATCTTTTGGATGCATCACGTCTCTCTCAGCTGATATCTCTACATCACTCTCTTCTTTCTGTGGCACATAGTCTTTTGCTTCTTGTACATCACTTGCGGCATGGTCATCAATGGACTCTTTATTTGCTTTTTTCACTGCATCTGATGATTTCTGGTGTGATAGTTCTGAAATACAGTATCTTGCAACTTCAGTTAGAGAGTCTGCTGTTTTAATTCTTGTACCCAACTTTAAATGAGAAGGAGCAATTATGCAAGGGCTGGTATTGCTCACAAGGACATTTGGCTCATCTTTAATTTTTTGTACCTTTGTCTCTTGCTCTTCAATATCCAGCTGGGTTTCCTGTGAAATTGGTGATTTCTTTTCCCTGAAAGGTATGACTTCTTCCTTTTTTACTCTCTCCTCTTCTTCCTGCATTATATGCTCTTTGGCTTTATTTATGTTACTTGAGATATCACCATAAACAGACTCTTTGTATGCTATTTTTTCTATATCTGATGACTCCTGGAGTTCTGGTTGTAGAAAAGAGGACCTTCTTTTTATTAGCCTGGTTTCTTCCCCTGTTATTCTTATGTCCACTTCTGAGTAAGATGGAAAAGAGACGGAAATACAAGATGTGTTCCGAATCCCAACTTGATTATCTTTATGTTCCTGCATGTTTTTCTCATTTTCTTTGATGTTCAACTGTAATTCCTGTGTGATTGGAGACTGTTTCACTTTCAAAGCTATTCTTTTGGGTTGCATTATTTCTTCCAAAGCCATTTCTACTCTCTCTCTCCGTGGCATATATTTTGCTTTTTTTATACTGCTTAAAATATCATCAGTTGGCTCCTCACGTACTCCCATTGCATCAGATAATTCCTTGAGTGTCAGTGATGGAAGACAAAATCCTGCGATTCCTCGCATGAGGACCTCCTTTATTCCAGGCATCGGTTCCAGGTGCGGTGAAGAAGGAAAGGAAGCATGGTGTTTATTCTGAACCATGTCTAGATCACTTTTATCTTTCTGCATCGTTTCCTCTTGTTCTTTGTTATTCCACTGTGGCTCTTTTCCATGCAGTATATATTTAAAAGGTGTTTTCTTTCCTTTAAAAGTGACACATTTGAGGCCCATGATGTCTTTCACATATACTATATTTTCTCCATCTTCCTTTTTTCCCTGTGGCAAATGTTTTGATTCTATTACACGGCTTAAACTATCTCTATTAATTGACTTTGCAAATAGTGTTTTCCTGACACTTGATGATACCTGGGACTTTAACGGTAGAAGGCAGCTCTTTAGTATTCCAGACTTACCTTGCCCTACTTTTATTCTTGAATTCACATCAGTATGTGGTAGAGATGGTAAGGAAGCACACAAGCCTGTCAGTTTCATACATGGTTTACCTTTACCTATCCGCACCTTGCTGTCTTGTCTTGTAATGAACGAGCCAATTTGTTCTGTACTTGGAATGTAATCCATGGTGCTAACTACTTCTTTTGATGCCTTCTCTGTACATGGCATCTTGCTCTGAAATATGTCCCTCAAAGAGTGAGAAGCAGGTTTTGGAGAAATCTGGTGTATACATTCTGGTTGCTTTTCTTCTTTTCCCTCAACAGGCAAGCCAATTCCTTCTGTATTTGAAGTGTGGTACATTGGAGCCTTTAATGCTTCCTTTACACATGGCAATTTCATCTGAAGGACATCTGTCAAGGAATAAGAAACAGATGTTGGAAGAGCCTTGCATGTACTTTCTTTTTGAGGTTCTTTTCTTCTCCTGTTGTGCAAGTGAACTCCTTCTGAGCACGGAGGTTGGTCTACTGGAGTATCTGCTTTATTTGATGCTTCATCTACCACTGAACTCAAAACTTTTGAACTCCTTCCTTTCGCTGAGACATTTTTCTTTATCTTATTATTATGGAGTCGATGCACTATGCATGAAGAAATGGATTCCAGAATATTTTCTTTATTCTGGTTAGACCTATGTAGTTGCTTCGCCTTCAGTTTTCCAGAAAAAATCATTTTCTTTTCATTTAATCTCAATGGACTATCAGTTACCTGTGATTGCTCTTTTCTCCATGGATTTACATATAAATTTATAGGAATGCTTACATCTTCCTTCCTTGTATCTACCACCTGTGTTATCTGGAAATGATTATCCCTATTTGGGCAAGATACAGAATCCACAGTACTTTCAGGAATGTCATCTGGCTCCATCTCTCCTTTCTGCACTGCAGATATATTTTGCTGGGCCACCAGATTGGTGTAAAGAAACTTCTGTCCTTTTGAGCCTTGGAAGATATCAGTTTCTTCTATATGTTCTCTTCCCAATAGATGTGAAATATTTTTTTTGCTGGTGTACATTTCTTCCTCAGCTACCTTTCCTGTGTTTTCCAAATGAGAAGTTTCCATAATGGGGTAGGCAACAGACCCCAGATTTGTCATTGAAACACTTCCTTGTTTTGGCAATTCTTGCTCCTTGCAAGTCTTCTGTTGAGAAGCATTCAACTCTGTAAGGAATATATTCTGTCCTTTTGAACTTAATGAAGCATCGGTTTTCTCTGATACTTGTCTCCCCGATGGAATTGAAACCGAACGTTCAACCATGTCTATGTCTTCTTCCTTCACTCTTTGTGCAACAAGGAATTCACATCCTGTAAGTTTTTTAACTCTTGGGGCATCGAACCTAGGGTAATCGATATCCCTCTTCTGGGAAGATAGACCAGGGTATACTTCTCTTTCCAACGTTACTCCTATTTTCATGGGGTCAAGCTCCTTCTTCACTTGTTGGCCAATCACTAACTGATCTCGACATTGAGGGAGAATGTCTAGTAAAAGAGTTTGGTGATTTTCTTTTTGTGCTCTAATGCATTGTTTCAGTGTTTTGATGTTTCTTGATATAGTATTCTTAATATCAGTGGACTCTGAAGATGACATTTTTCTCTGGCTTAGTGATTTCTCTAGCTTTCGCTGGGGAAGAGTGTAAAGGGGCTTTCTTGGCCTGTCTTTCTCCCTTTTTACTTCTGTAAACTGTTTAATTTGAGATGGGCCAGATCCAGAATCACAAATAGTGCTCAGAAGTAAATCTGTTACAGTTTTATCTTGCCAGAACTCCCTCTTCTGCTTCTTCATGTTACATGTCTGTTCCTCTTTGTTTCTTCTGGTCCTACATCCTATAGTATGACACAGCTGGGAAACAGGTAGCTTCTTTGCTTCCAATTTGACCCGTTTGGTATGCATACTGTTTTTCACATCTGCTGTTTTTGCCATAGCTTTATCTTTTACGATTTGAAGATACACAGGTGTGCAGGCATAAGCAGAGCTAGCATTTGCTTTGTTTAGGGCATTTCCCTTTTCAGAAGACTCTTCAGAGATACCCCAGGTACTAGGTGATGGCTCCATTTTTATGTGTGAAAAAATAGGCATGGAATCATATACGGATTTGAGGTCCACACGTAATACGGTTTTCTCTCTCTTCGTGCCTATCTTCTTTTCCTGTCGCTCATTATTGCTTAAAGCAGCACGACTGGTAGCATGAAGCGGTTGTGAAATCACTAGCCCTTCGGTTGGCGGCTCTCTATGTGTTGGCTGTGTGTGACGGAACTGTGATCCTCTGTCAATCCCTGTTTTCAATCTGCTCTGCCTTCTAAGGTCAGGGGTATCCGGTGTGAAGTCAATGGTATTTGGAAATGTATTAGCCACATTTTTATCCTGCCTCATCTGTTTCATTTTCGTTTTTAAATTGGATCCAGGTTTATTCCTGTATTTTGTGGTAAACTGCCTTCTGATCTTAAGTATTTGTGAAATTGCCGGCTCCTTTTTCTTCATAATTGAACAGTTGATATTCAAAGTGATTTTCTTTTCTAATAACTGTACTGTGTTTTTCTGGCTTTCAGGGTCAGATAAAATAGGTGTGAAGAAATCTAAAGGCCCCAAGAAAGTTGTGGCAGAGTTTTCCCCTAACTCTGCCTTTTCTTCTGTAGTATGACCACGCAGATTTTTGTGAAGTGTTCTGTTATATATGGTGCTCCTTGCTATTGTATCGAATGAGTGTTTATCAGTCACTATCTTGGATGGTGGAGTCTCAGTTCCCTCAGCAGCAGGGAGTGACGCCTCTACAACACTTTCAATCCACTGTCTCCCTTTCATCTTGTACTGAAATGTGCACCCCTTTTTCTTTCTATGGCTTCCTGTAATACACTTTGTGGTATTAAGCAATTGTGAACTTGGTCGTTTCTTTGCCTTCAAAGTTACATGCTTGGAACTTACTATACTTCTCTTGCTTACAAACTCCAATGCATAGCTCTGGCTTTTGGGTACAGATGAATCAAGGCTGGAAAAATCTGAAGGTTTTAAGACTGTTCTCACTAAGTCATTTTGATTCCATGCCTTCTTCCCTGAGATAGGACTATCCCAATGTCTCCTAGGATTTCCATCCCATAGAGTGCCACCTTGTATTGAAGCGGTCTCTGATTTCCTTGCTTTTGGCAATGGAGTCTTTACACGTTCCATACATTTTATTCCTTCTTGAGTAGAAAGACCTTTTTTCTCTGTTTCAACTTGAAGAAAAGTCATCATGTGTCTAGAAACAGGCTCCGAAACGGTTTCTCTAAAGCATTCTTCTTGTCCCATCTTTTGTGCTGTCCAAGGCAAATTCCAAGTCCTTCTGACTTCTGAATTATTCAGTTCAGATGTTGATTGGGAAGAACCAGGATTTTTCATTTGATCGGCGCTGAAGCGGTGGTGTTGCCCACAGTGTGGAACTGAATCCAATAACATTCTTTGGATATTTTCCTCTTCCTTTTCATGTTGCACATTCTTTTTCATTGTCTTGCTTGATCTGTTTTGCATATTAGTTGAGCTGGCCTGGTTCCATGCTTCCCTATCACATGGTGATTTCCTTCGCTTTGCAGGGATATGGCTGTGCAGATTTACTCTTAGTTGATCTGTCTCTGCTTTTGATGTGCTCTTCATTTCAATATCTATTTTGTTATCAGCTGAAACAGGTGCGGGAGACAAAAATGCATTAGCTATACTTTTATTTTGTTGCTTGTCTTTTATTGAAGATTTTAAGTTGCCGTCCTGTTCCTTTCTACAGTAGAGATTATCATGCTCAGTGATATGAAGCATCTGTGAACAAAGCGGCTTCTTTGCCTTCATGGTTACACATTTGGGACCCGTGAGATTTTTCCTTCCTGGAGACTTTAATACCTTTTCCTGCCTTATAAAGTCAGAGAAAACGGATGTTGTGGACGTTGTTAGTAAATCTCTTTGCAACTCTCTATGTTTTCTGGCAATGCAACCACTCATTTTCCTCCTAGAGCTTCCATCACCAGGATCTCCAAGCACTGAGTTTCCCGATTTGGTAGGCGGAATATTTTGATCAACTCTGTGCTTCACTACTTTGTGAGTTTTTATGCCTTCCCCCTTGTCTTCAGGTCGTAGGGAAACTGCCATGTGAACATCCAGCTTCCTTGCAGAGCTCGCATCAGATTTGGCACTACACTCTGCTCCATCAGTTGAAAAGTAGTCCAACAGTGCTGTCCCTGATTTTGGACATGGAATCTTTTGACCGAGTCTATGTGGTATGTCTTTTTGTGGTGGGATGTTCTTCCTCAGCTCTTGAATGTGAAGTGGAATCAGAGGAGGACAAGTAGACTCCAATTTATTTTCTGAAACCACTGTCTGTCGCTGTACTTCCTGCTCTGTAATAAACATATTTTGATCTTTTCTCCTTCCTGTACTACACAGGAAATGTAGACCTGCCTCAAATAAAACTCCAAAACCCTCTCTTTCTTTCCCACTTTGCCATCTTGATTCTGATGTGCTGCTTGAGTTGCTCCCATTATTAGAGGAATATGGACACAGTTTTTCCCCTTCATGTTGTTCTAGCTGTGAAATACTGCTTTTATTCCTTAATGGGTCTTTCTTTGCTTTTATTTTTTGATGCGTTTTGATGGCAGGTGAAACGGGTGTATGTGAAAGGTAGGTATTCATAAATATATCTGACATAACTTGAGATATTTCTGGGGCCATGTTTTCCAAGACGCAGTCCTGTTCCTTTCCATGGCTAAGAGCTGTAGACCTAGCGATGTGGATCGTCTTTAAAATTGATGCCATCTGTGCTTTCCCCGTTCTAGATTTGGGGATTTGTGGTGTCTTTCTCCACCCTCTAAAATCAGATGAAGCTGGAGTGGTGAAATCCAAAAACTTCAAGGTTCTCCCTTGTAACTCCTTTTGCAATCTTCTCTTCCCTTCTGGAGTAGATCTAGCAAGTTCCTTTCTAGGGCCTCTTTCAGATGGGATGTCACTCTGTGTTGTAATAATTAAAGATTCACGAACAGATTTCCCTAGCTCCGGAGATAAAAGCCTTGGGCTCTCTGCATATTGCAAGCCTTTCTGTGCTTTCGTTCTTTTTGGTAGCTTCTCAACTGGAAGTGAATTCAAGATAGTGCAGGAAACACAATGCAACACGCTTTGTGTGAAAAGTGTTTGTTGCTGCTGCTCCTGAGCTGTGTTAAGTGGTTCTGGGATTTTTTTCCTTGCTGAATTCTCCAGTTCTAGTTCTGATCTGACACAGCGAGGCTCCTCCGTTTTACCAGTGATGGAACTGAAGTGCTGAGAACTCCGTGGGGCTGCTTCTTCACGTTGGCCTTTGACCTCCTTCATGCCCCTGGAGGCACGGCCCCTCTTGTCACTGGAAAAGGCCCCGCTGGCTCTCTCTCCATCTGGTGACAGCTCTTGCTGTTGCCGTTCGTGACTAAATCTCATTGTCCACAACACATCTGACTCTGCTTTTATTCTGTTATGCATTTTCACGTCAAGTGAAACAGGCATGGGAGAGGAGATGGCATTTAGGGTTTTGTCTGCCACGGGTTTACCTTGTTTCATCATGATACTGAAGTTGCATTTGAATGGCCTTCTATGGCTTGGAATACCACGTTTTGTGATGTGAAGTGTCTGGGAAATTGGTGGCTTTTTTGTCTTCAAAGTTACCCATTTGAGACTCATTTTCTTTCTCTTCTCTGTATATTTTAAATGGTTTCTCCTTCTTTTCAATGCAGGTAAAGCAAGTGTGGATAAATCCAAAGACTCGAGAATCGTTGCTGGAAATTCTTGTGCTAATCCTTCTTTTTTCTCTGCAATAAGATCTTCCGGTACCCCAGAGCACTTTGTATGAATTAAAAAGTCAATGTTCTGTGATTTCAGGGTCTTTGGAGGTAAGTTTTTTAGACAACCATTCCCTGAGATACTAAATATTGTTGAAATTGGCGTTTTCCTTGCCTTCATAATTACACATTTGGGACTCATTTGATTTTTTAAGGCTCTACATGTAAATGTCTTTCTCTGCTTTTTCGGTTCAGACAGATCAGGCGTGGAGACCTCCGAATACTCCAGGACAGTTGCTTCTAGATTTTTTTTAAACTCTGCATTTTCCTCTTTACCATGATGGTACAGTTCCCCCATATGGCTCCCAACACTTGGGACACCACCCTTCACTGTATCCACTAAAACTTGACCAATTAGTGAGTCCTTTGACTTTAGAGGAGGAAGCTTTGAACTTGCTATATATATTGCACCATTTTGTGGATGGTGGCTTTTCTTTGGCTTCTCTCCCAGCATGGAATCTGTAGGCTGCATTTGTTGTGGGATGTCTTGTTCTATAACAAAGAGAATTTTCCCACTTCCTTGGTTTTCTGATTGATGAAGGTCAAGCTCCTCCCTCTGGCCTGAACAGAATTTGAAATGTGTGCTGTGCTGTGAAATTACTTTTAATATCTCCTGGTCACCGGTTTCTTCCTCCTCATCTTGAACACTGTTTTCTTTGGTGTCATCTGAAGTAATATTCCCTTCCACTGGTGATGTTGCTTGCTTTACTTGTTTAGCCCTGAGACTTCTTTCTCCTAACATATCTTTTTCTCTTTCTATCTTGTTATACGTATTAATGTCAGGGGTAATAGTCATGAAAGAATACATTTTAGCTGCCATTTTTTCTCTGTGATGCACCTCTTTCATTTTGGTTATAGGGTTACATCCCAATTCTTTTCTATGGTTTGGGCTAACAGCACTCTTGATATTGAATATGTTTGAAACTGACAGTTTCTTTGCCTTTAAAAGTCCATATTTGGTATTCACTGAGGTTTTCTTGTCTGAATATTTGAAGTTTCTCTGGGGTGTAGATAAAGCAGGTAGGCAGGAATCAAAAGTCACTGTGTCTTTCTTTTCAACACCACCAGCCTGTTCCTTTTGGTGATTTGCGTCAGATGGGACACCATGTTCTCTTGCAGAAAAAATGATCTCATCATTCTTCACTTCCTCTGACTTAGGAGGTGAAAACCCAGTGTAACTCTCTAGCTCTCCAAATTGAAGCTGATCCAGTATGGGGCATGAAGCATAACTTAAAACAGTTTGTGTACCATGCATTTGTGGTTGTACCTGAAGATTTCGACTTCGTGGTTGTTTCAGCTCCTCATCTGATTGGACAAGATCAAAATTCTCCTTCTGATACGCATTGAATATGAAGCTTTGGCTATTCTCTGGAGCTGGTGACACTTCATGTTTTCCTTCCTTCTCTTTCCCATCTTTCATACTGTTAGATAAGGTACTCACGATATGATCCGGGCAACATACTTTTCCTCCATTTAGCAATTTCTCTTGCATTAGCTGCATATAATCAAGTCCTGTTACCCTCTGCATATCTGTCTCTACATTTAATCCGCTACTCATTTTGGTGTTGGGCAAAATAGGCACCCGGGACTGAATGATATTGAGAAATGCATCTGCTGCGTTTTTATTTTGTTGTGGCTTTTTCATTTTTGTTTTAAAATTGCACTGCAGTCCCTTGCTCTGCGTGCCATTAAGCATATGTGAAGCTGATGGCTTTTTTCCCCTAATAGTTCTATATCTGTGATTTGCTGTTATTTGCTTCCTTGCTAATTCTAATGTGTTTTCCTTTCTTTCAGATTTAGAAACAAAGGGCTCAACAGAACCAGAAGAATGCAGGCATGTCACTTGCAAATCTTTTGGTAACTCTGAATTGTTTTCCACAAAGTGAGAATCTACTACCCTTTTCGGGTTTCCACCAGATGGTAAGTCACACTCTGTCATGGTGTTGAAAATGTTATCAAATGATGAGTTCTCTGCTTTGGGAGGTGGACTCTCGGCACCCATAGGGGCTGTTATGGCATGTTCTGTTTGGCTGGGTTTCTCGAGTTCCTCGCCTTCTCTAGGAGCCATCTGGAGGCTAGTCTGCAAGGCAGTTTGTGCAAACCATGTTTGGTGCTGAGCATCTTGCTCCTGTGTTAAACTGCTCAGTGCTGTGTACTGTTCGTCAAGGTGGGTCTCCTTCCCTTGACATGCATCGGGCCAGAGATGCTGGGTATGCTGCGAAGCTGCCTCTAGCAATGTTTTCTGCTCCACTTCCTCTCCGTCTTTCACTTTTTCTTCTTGGTCATGGAATGCACTACACTTATCAAAGAAATCAACATACCGTGGTCTCACTTCCTCTGCTAATTGCCCTTGCTTTAACTGAGCGTGACAGAAGCTGTTTGTCTCTCCTTGTAATCTGCTATGCATAGGAGAAAAAAGGCTACTTATAAAGTCATATACCAATCCATTAGCTTGGTTGATCTTCTCCAACTTGGCCTTCGCCTCAGAGTCCAATTTCTTTCTATGACCTGTTCTATTAAATACTTGTGAAACTGACGGCTTCACTGTATTCGTTGGTACTGACTTGGGCTTCACTGGACATTCTGTGTGTGAGAATCGTACTCTGTTTTTATTCACTTTTGAGTGAGTTAAAACAGGCATGTGGCAATTAAAAGTCTCTGAATACATTGCTGGTAAATCTTTTGGTAGTTCTGCCTTTGTGTCTGCAAAAAAGTAACCCATTTCCCTTGTATCCTTTCCATAATCTAAAACATCACTTTCTCTTGTTTGGTTTAAAGGGTCTCCAATCACTGATTTTCCTGATGTCGGAAGAGGTATCTCCGCATCTGCAGTGCGTTTTAAGTCTGCTTGTGTTGCTAGGCTTTTCTTCATATTCTCAACATGAAATAGATCCATTATTGGGGTGTCAACAGACTCCACAAGACTTTCTCTGGATGTAACTGGTTGAGGCATTTCTTCCTCTGTTTTGAACTCCTTCTCGGGATTTGCATTCAATCTGAGGTGCCAGGGACCATGAAGGACTGCTTCTGGTCGAGCTGCTTCGTCCCCTCTCACTTCATCTTGCAATTTAGCTTCTTCTAGTGTGTTTCCAGAGTCATTTCCTTTATTAATAAAATTGGAATGCTTTTCTTCCCTTTCATCCTCTGATTCCTCTTGGTTTGGCTTGGTATGGCTGGGATTCTCCGCATTGAATCTGCTGTGCGTTCTAATACGAGGCACAGTAGACATGTGGGGGTAAGTAACATTCACAAGCACATCAGACACAATTTTATCTTGCAGTATCTGTTTAGTTATGATCTTAAAATTGCCTCTCAATCTTCTCCTAAGACTTGGTATACCATTCCTACTGATAGTAGGCATCAGTAAATTTGCTGGCTTCTTTACTTTCATAATGACAAGTTTGGGACCGAGTACCGTTTTTGCTCCTGACCATTTTCTTCTGATTTTCTGCCTTTTGAAAGACGATAAAGGAAGTGTGCGGATGATGAACAACCCCAGGGCAGCTGCAGGGAAAACTCGTTTTAAGTCTTCCTTTTCCTCCGCAATATGATCATCTGGTATCTTTCTGGGGCTTCCACCAAATGGGACATCACATTCTGTTGTATCAGTTAAAACACCACCCACTGGTGAGTTCTCTAGCACTGTACGAGGATTCTTCGCATCTGTAGTCTCTCTGCCTGTAGGTCTGTCCGTGATTTGCTTTACCTGAACTTGAAATGGATCCATTGTGGGGCATGGACCAGTCCCCACAATTGTTTCTGTAGAAAGAGTTTGTGGTTGTACCTCTTGCTCTTTATTTGGGTTTTTTCTACTACCTGAACTGCTCTGTTTAATTTCAAATCTGACATATTTAGGCTTCTGCCTTAGTTGCAGGCCGACCCTGAAATCTTGTTTCAGCTGTGGAACTGCTTCTTGTAAAGTTGGTTCCTCTTCCTCTCTGTCATGTTCTTGTGGCTTTTTAATACATCTCTCCTCAATGTATTTTGCATCCGATGCTTTCTTTTCATCTGGTAATTTCTCTTGCTCTACCACTGAATAACTAAACCCTGTTGTCGATGTATCTGTCTTGGCTTTTAATCTGCTCTGCATTTCCATATCAGGCGGCCCAGAAATGGTAGTGTCAGTGGCATTGTGAAACGTTGCAAATATTCTTTTATCTTGCATATTTATGTTGCTTCTCGTGTTACATTGCAGTCTCTCACTTTCACTTGGGTCATCACATTCTGTCACATGAAGGATTAATGGTTTCTTTTCCTTCATAACTGTATCTTCTGTACTCTCTTGAGTTTTTACACTTGCTACTTGCTCACTGTTTTTATGCTCTTTAATTCCTAGTGAAATGAGCAAATTGACCTCTGAAGTCTCCAGAACAATTTCCAGGAAATCTTTTTCCTTTTGTATATTTCTGTTTGGAAAGCACCTTTGTGTTTCTGGCGAATTAGTTGGTAACTCCTCTCCATTTGAAAGTGGAAGATGGGAATTCTCTGTACTTTTTAGGTCTTCCTGTGTTTTCATTCTTCTGTTTGATTCCATTTCAGGAGAGGAAGCAAATTTTTGCCAAGGTTCTGATATAGCTTCTTCTAAAGGTGCCTCATGCTTTGGAATATGCAGGTCAGATGTTTTTTTACTATTGGGGGCATGGAACTCTGCAATACCAATTTCTTTTTCTTGTGTAATTGGGTCTTTAAGAGACTGTTTATTCTTCCAGTTTTTTTCTATTAATAAAGAACAAGGTGCTTTTAATGGAAAAGTATTGACCATGAAAGACTCTTCTAGCCAGGATGGAAGTTTTGCTGAGATGTTTTTTTGTCCTTCATTTTCTCTGCCATGCTGCTTTACATTTTTAGCATTGCCTGAGGTTCCTCTTTTCTCAACAGACCCCACACAACTGACATTCTCCGCATCTAGTGACTTGTTTTGCTTCAGCAGAGAATGTCTACGTCCTGTTACACCTGGCATGACTTCTACTAGTTTTTTTCTGGAATACCTCTTGATATAAGGAGGAACAAGCTTGGAAAAGTAAAGAAGATGCAAAGCTATATCTGATACACCTTTCCTTGGATGTAATTCTTTCTTCTTAGCATTATACTTGCATCCTAACTTGACAGGTTTTGAAGTGTGGCATACTGTCATTTGAAATACCCATGGAGTTGGTGGTTTCTTCGACTTTTGAGATGAAACTTTGCGACTAAGTTTACTTTTACCGTGTAATGCTTTTCTCCAGTTTTTCTGCCTTTTAAAGGTAAGTGAAAGAGGCACTGAGCTATCTACAGAATACTGGTTTAATTCTGAAGAAGCAATTTGTTTCTGGCCCTCTGGCTTTACACTCCTTATTTGGAGCATCCCTTCTGCAAATGAATTTGGACTTACAGTTAAAACTAGAAATCTGGCATTCTTAAAAATAGCATTTTGCCCCTGCGTTAAATGTTTAATCTGGTTTGAATCTTCAAACCAAACAGGAGAATATTGGGTCTCATGTAAGTGTTTATTATCAGACTCTAAGCCCTTGATTGAATGTTGAGTCTCAACAGAATGTGGGACATTAACCAAATGTTGGCTTCTGCCCATAACTTGGGTCTGGAAGGAGTCTTGTGTGCTGCTGGAAAACGGCTTCCTAATCAAATCTTGGGGCAGAGCAAAATACCTGGCCATGATATCAGGCTGGCTGTTGACTGATTCTTGGTTGTTACCAAATTGTTGGGCTTGGCTAGTAAATCTGGCTTCATGAAAACCTTGATTCTGAATAGCATTTTGTACTGGAAAAGAATCTTGTGCTTGGGTAGGAATATGCATTCCAAAAGAATGTTGATTTTGAATCAAGGACTCTTGAGGTCTTGAGTATGGATAAGTAGTTTTACTCTCTAATATAGTTTTGGGTTTTAAAGGAATTTGATTTCTCACAGTTTCTTCCAGAAGTCTGACTTGGTCTCTGGAAAGAAATAAGTGGGCAGGAGGACATGGTGCCATATCTAGACCTTCACTTCCTCTAGAGATGCTAGAGCGTCTTGAAAAGTTAAAGTCAGAAGAAAATGCTGGATTTTTATTTTTGTTGGTTTTCAATATTGCAAATAATTTCCTTGATGAAAATTGTGCTGTTTCATGTTCATTTTCATATCCTCTATGGCTAAGAAAAAATTCCTTTACTTCTGAATGAAACAGTGACAAAGATGAGCTAGTCCCATGTGAAGATGGCATACGACTTTCACTAGAGTAACTTACTTGATATTTACTTTCACTAGTACCTGACCATATTACTTCATCTGTTGGTGAAACTCTATCTTCAAAGTTACCTTCCTTGTCTTCAGCTTTAAGTGATGAAGTAATTGTTCTTACTGAAAACTCATCAACTCTGAATAATAGAAAACAGTTTGTAAATGAGTTGTCATTTAAGACATATTTCAAACAAGAACTCTCTTCTAGATTTAAGGTAACTCAATAGAGTATAAGAACACAGCTCAATATAAAGATGAATTGAAAAGTCATTATTCACATTACAGAATAACTCATAACCTAGTTCCACTCATTGAATAAATCAATCCACTGACAAAGTGAAGTAAATTATTCTCATTTCTCAGAGAATGAGGGATTTTTACCTCAAAAACCTATCCCAAAGTCTATTTTAAAAATTTATTTATTTATTTTGAGAGAGAGAGAGAGAACAAGTGAGGGAGGGGCAGAGAGAGAGAGAGACAGAGAATCCCAAGTGGGCTTTCCACTGTCAACACAGAGCCCAACTCGGGGCTCGATCCCATCAACTGTGAGATCATGACCTGAGCTGAAACAAAGAGTTGGAAGCTGGACGAACTGAGCCACCCAGGTGCCCCTCAAAGTCAACTTTTGACAGCAAAGAGTCAAAGTTGCAAGTTAAAGTTACAGTAAAACTTTGGTTTGTGAGCATAATTTGTTCTGGAAACATGCTTGTAATCCAAAGCACTTGTATATCAAAGCAAATTTTCCCCTAAGAAATAATGGAAACTCAAGTGATTCATTCTTCAACCCAAAAATATTCATATAAAATGATTACAATACTGTAATATAATAGAAAATAATAAAGGAAATACAAAATATAAAAAAAAATAAATTAACCTGCACTTACCTTTGAAAACCCTCGTGGCTGGTATGAGGGAGACAAGAGAAGGGTTATTGTGTAGAACAACTTTCACTATCACTGACTGTCTCACTGCTATCTATTAGCTCAATGTACTCTTTTTCTGCATGGGGACCATTTTATATACTAGCATGGATGTTGACTACAGTACAGTATTAATAAACTCTTGCCATACACTGTATTTAATGTAACTGGAAATAAGACAGCAGAGGAAAGGGTTTGTATCTGCAGGCAGCCTGACCTAGAATGAAGCAAAGTATTCCTAAGCTTAGTGTTGTGTGGAAAAACAAAGGACTGTCCATAGATACTTTGAAGTGACAAAAAATACACTAGTGCCAGTTGTGGGCACCTTCCAAAGTTCTGAAAAATCACTGCTTTCTGCCAAACACTGTAGCCTGAGACCAAGCATCCGAGCATGGGAGATGATCACCCACAATCTCACAGAGAAAAAGAGAGAGAGAGAGAGAGGGAGAAGAACCATTGTGATCATGTGACAATCGGTGTCATGTACTACCCACAATGCAAAACATCCCTCATTTATCAAGTTAAAAAGTATCAAATGTTTGCTTATCTTGTAGAACACTTGCAGACCAAGTTATTCACAATCCAAGGTTTTATTGCATATCCTTTTACAAGAAATATCAGTTTGTTTCTGTTCTCTGCATGCAAATTTGACAAGAATAAAAATATTCTTTTTTTTAAGTTTATTTATTTATGTTGAGAGAGAGTAACAGACAGAAAGTATGTGTGCATGACAGCAGGGGAAAGGCAGAGAGTGAGGGAGAGAGAGAATCCCAAGCAGGCTCCACGCTGTCAGTGAGGTGCCTGATGTGGGGCTCGATCTCTCGAACTGTGAGATCATGACCTGAGCTGAAATCAAGGGTTGGATTTAACCAACTGAGCCACCCAGGCACCCAAAGTTTAAAAATATTCTTATGGATGGGCGCCTGGGTGGCTCAGTCAGTTAAGCATCTGACTTCGGCTCAGGTCATGATCTCACAGTTTGTGAGTTCAAGCCCCACGTCAGGCTCTGTGCTGACAGCTCAGAGCCTGGAGCCTGCTTTGGATTCTGTGTCTCCGTCCCCCTCTGCCCCTACCCACCCCCCTCAAAAAAAATACATATTAAAAAATTTTTTTTAAATATTCTTGTGGAAATTTATTAGATGCAACAGAAGAATGTCCAATACCATAAACTAACTGTAGCTTTCTATATATAAACCCAGATTATTTTAACAGCTGTTTATTTCTGATTGAGAGAAAAGCCTACATGTT
This sequence comes from Herpailurus yagouaroundi, assembly GCF_014898765.1. Lineage (NCBI taxonomy): Eukaryota > Metazoa > Chordata > Mammalia > Carnivora > Felidae > Herpailurus > Herpailurus yagouaroundi. The sequence continues at coordinate 9,503,295 of NW_024412405.1, read as the reverse complement.
AGGTCAGTGCTTCTCAGCACAATTTTGGATTGGAATAATGATCATGGAAGTGGACTCTCTAACATCTATTCTACATCAAATGATTAGACTAAGTCTAACATAGTAATCTCGTTTCCACTTCCAAGTGATTAGGTTAGGTGCGGACATGAACTGATCCTAGAATAAGACAAAGATTTGTAAGGACTTATGGAGAAAGCTGCCTTATTCCTAAGAAAGACACAGAGAAAAATGGCCTTTTACTTCCTCTGGACATTGCTGCTCTGATTTTGAAACTCTGATAGCCACCTTTCTCCCCCACCCCCCCCCCACCCCCCAAGATAAAACACTGAGAAAGGCAAAGGGAGAGATACAGGACCTTAATGAACTTGTTGGTCTACTGTATCAATCCATTCTGCAGCCTATTCTGCCTCAGGATTCCCATTATATAATATCATAAATTCTCTTAGTATGACAGTGTGCATCATGGTTTTCTGTTCCCTGGAAATGAAAATATCCTAACAGATACAGGAAGGATACATAAGCATTCTGGGGAATTAAGTGACTCCAATAAGTTACACCAGTGTCGAGACATAATTAGGATAAAATTTCATCAGGACAAGAATGTGATTATTCACTTAAGGTTGAACAAATAGTGAGAATATAAGAAATACAGAAAATTGATGTCTGCATGTTTCAGGAAAAAGAGGAAAGCTTAAATGCAAGACATGTATTTCAGCAAAAATACTGCGTTTTTAAACATAATAAGACAATAGTAGATAATTCTCATATGTTGAGCCAACCATGCATTCCTAGAAACAATCTCACTTGGTCACAGTGTATAATCCCTTTAATATGCCGCTGGATTTGGGTCGCTAGTATGTTTTTGAGGATTTTGCTTCTATATTTATAAGGGATATGGGTCTGATACCTATCTTGCACACCAGCTCTACGTACTGTCCATTTGATGACCTCCCAGGCCATCGTATTCTCCTGGTTTCCTATTAACTCCCTGGTGTCTCCTTCTCAGTGTCCTTTGATGGCTCCTCCTCTTCTTCCCGATCACCTTGAAGTGTCTCAGGGCTCAGTCCTTGTTCCTTTTCTCTTCACACAGTCCCTCTGAAATCTCATCCTCTCTTGTAACTTTTAATATTGCCCATATGACAACAACCACCAGACTTAGTATCTCTACCAAACATCTTTTCCAAAACACTTATCCACTATCTCCATTGGATATCAACTCAATATCTCTAATTCAACAAATGCAAAACAAAATTCCTGATCTCCCCATCAAAACCTGCTCCCCTCAGTTTTCTTCATCTGGGTTTTTGACCACTGCATCTTTCTACATGCTCAGGCCAAAACTATCAGGACTCATTTTTGTCCCCTCTCTCTCTCACACCCGCACCCTGTTGACTCTACTTTTCTAAGCACATCCTGAAACCAACCACTTTGCACCACGTCCCACTGCTGCCACCCTGGTATCAGTCACCTTTATCTCTCACTTGGATTATTTTCAGTAGCCCGCCCATCTGCTTAGACCCTTGACTAAATATAGTCTACTCTCAACTGGCAGAATAATCCTTTAAAAATAAAAGATAGACAGAGGTGCCTGGGTGGCTCAGCCAGTTGGGCGTCTGACGCTCAGTTTTGGCTCAAGTGATGACCTCATTGTATCCTGAGTTTGAGCCCCACATTGGGCTCTGTGCTGGTGGTGCAGATCCTGGTTGGGAATCTCTCTCTCTCTCTCTCTCTATCTCTCTCTGCCCCTCCCCTATTCATGCTGTCTCTGTCTCCCTCAAGATAAATGAATAAACTTAAAAAAAAAATTTTTTTTTTTTTAACATGTAAGACAGAACAGGGGCGCCTGGGTGGCTAAGTCAGTTAAGCATCCGATTTATGATTTCTGCTCAGGTCCTGATCTCACGGTTCCTTAGTTGAAGACCTGCATGTGGAGCCTACTTGGGATTCTCTCTCACTCCTTCTCTCTCTCTCTCTCTCTCTCTGCCCCTCCTGTGTGTGCTCACTCTCTCTCTCAAAAATAAGTAAACTTTAAAAAATAAAATAAAATAAACTCTAAAAAATAAAACGTAAGGCAAGAATCATTGCTTTTGTATTCAGTAATAGATCTCAGGGGCCAACAGCAATGCCTGGCACATAGTTGGAACTCGGTAAACATTTGCTAAGTGACCACTCACAGCCTGTAGGTTTCTGATTATTAACCCTCATCCACAACAAGCTGACCCAGACATACAATCGAACCCTTTCTTTTAGTTTAGTAAGTGGGGGTGGGGGACAGAAATCCACATACACAAACCACCCATAAATGTGGCTCAGAATTGAAGGCAGAAATGGAGGGAAGTTGGTTACAGCAACACAAATAGCACCCACTTAAACATTAGACATGTCTCTCCACTTTTGAAATGCCCTTTGGCCTCTCCCCAGCAATCTCAATTGGCCTTCAAAGTTTTAAAAAGAAATCCCCACACTCCTAGGAAAAGACTAACAGGTCTATAGCCATGATAACAAGTAAATATCCATAGTTGTAAATCCATTAAGTCACTCAATGGACTGTAGTCCTAGGACAGTCCTCTAGTCATAGTAACAAATAAATACGAAATCTGTTTTTAAATCCTTTTATCAATCATAATTCCCTTTAGGAGATACACTTCTAAAATAACCCGTTGGTGACAGCTCCTAGCTTTGAAAGTCATATAATGGTGGCAAACTCTCCCAGGAACACACTTCTGAGGCTGTGGTCAATCTCGAAACAAACCATCCCCCAAAACCTGATCAATGTAAGATAAGCGAGACTACGCCGGCAGGGCTCTCCCTGATCTCAGATACTGAGTGCTGGTCTCATCCTTCAATGTCCATTATGCCATTCAGTCCTGAGCCTCACCTCTTTCCCCCTGCTCCTCCTTCCTCTATGCTCACCCCTCCACCCTTCTCTTCTCTCCCATCTCATAAGCAAGACAGAATTCACTCAGTCTCTGATGCGATGCACTTTGACCAGTGTTATGCATGGGCTTCTACCAATATTCAAGCAGTTTCCCTTCAGAATAATTAAAGATGCTCTCCTTTTTTTAAAAAAAATTTTTTTTCAACGTTTATTTATTTTTGGGACAGAGAGAGACAGAGCATGAACGGGGGAGGGGCAGAGAGAGAGGGAGACACAGAATCGGAAACAGGCCCCAGGCTCTGAGCCATCAGCCCAGAGCCCGATGCGGGGCTCGAACTCACGGACCGCGAGATCGTGACCTGGCTGAAGTCGGAGGCTCAACCGACTGCGCCACCCAGGCGCCCCAAAGATGCTCTCCTAAACATAGCTCTGTCTCCCCAAAATAATTCTGGTACCAGGGCAAAGTATTTTTGCTTTGTTACACATATCATTCTAAGGGCAATTCTTCTAACTGCTATTTGAAAAGTAAGGAAATGGAGTATCAGTGAGTTTAAACCAAGATCATAGTATCATTAAGAGGAGGAACTATGATCTAAACCCAGACTTTTTAAAATTCAAAATGTGTGTTTTTTCACTACAATATGCTGCCCACCACCATAGGAGCCATATCTTTTCCCTGTAATAATCATAATTGATTGCACAAGCCCTGCTGTTTCTTATTTCCTTCCGTCTACTCATGTCCTGGAATACCCTCCTTACCCTCCTAAATGGCTGTCTTTTTTTAAATTAATTTATTTATTCCAAAGGAGAGAGAGAGATGCAGAGAGAGAGAGATGCAGAGAGAGAGAGAGAGAGAGAGAGAGAGAGAGAGAATCCCAAGCAGGCTCCATGCTGTCAGCACAGAGCCCAACACAGGGCTTGATCCCATGAACTGTGAGATCATAACCTGAGCAGAAATCACCCAGGCACACCCTGCTGCCTTTTTTTTGATTGATTTTTATTTATTCTTTAAAATTCAGCTCCAGGGGTGCCTCGATGGCTGAGTTGGCTAAAGTACCAGCTTCAGCTCAGGTCATGATCTTGTGGTTTGTGACTTCAAGCCCCGCATCAGGCTCTGCACTAACAATGCAGAGCCTGCTTGGGATTCTCTCTCCCTCTCTCTGCCCCTGCCTCTCTCTCTCTCTCTCTCTCTCTCTCAACATAAATAAATAAACTTTACAAAAATAAATAAATAAAATTCAGCTCCAGCATAACCTTCTTCATGAAGCCATCCCCAACACACCTGCTGGCTTAAGTATCTCCTCAGTATTCTCTTAATGTATCTATCATCATGCTACCATACTGCAATGCAATTATCCTTTATGTATATGTCTCCTCCACAAGAAAGTAAGCTTCTTGGGGTGAATGGGTGGCTCAGTCAGTTAAGCGTCCGACTTAGGCTTAGGTCATGATCTTGAGGTTAATGAGTTTGAGCCCCATGTTGCGCTCTGTGCTGACAGCTCAGAGCCTGGAGCCTGCTTCAGATTCTCTGCCTCCCTCTCTCTGCCCTTCCCCCACTCATGCTCTGTCTCTCTCCCTCAAAAATAAACATTAAAAAACATTAAAAGGAAAAAAAGTGAGCTTGTGGAGAACAGACACTGTCTCATTGTTTGTAACCCAGTATCAAACACAATGTTCATTGTAGACTATATATCTAATAATTGTTGAATGGGTTTTGATAAGAGCAATTCAAATATTAATAGCAGTTAAGACTAGTGCTGTCATATTTAATCCCTAGCATCCTTTGGGATGCTTTGGGATTGTATAAACAGAGTGTCACTTTTGCAGAACCCAGCTTAGGGTTTCTTGGCTTGCGGTAGGTGCTAAATGATATTTTTTTCAATTGAATGATCAGAACTGGTGTTACTGCTTCTTTGTGTGTGTGGGGAAAGACATTGGATAGGGAAGCAAGTTACTAAACCTCTGTAAACGTTCTTTTTCCTCATTTGTATAAGCAGTAATAATACACCTCCTTGGAAGGTTAATTTTAATAGCACATGAAAAGTCATTAACACAGCTTGGAACAGAGCAACCATTAAAATCAATGTTCGACTGAATTATGACTTCGAAGAGCTGTGGTCTTTTTTACACATGGGAAAACGCTTTTCTGTAATTCAGATGTAAATGCAATTTTGAATAGAACAAACCCAACCTGTTTCATTTAATTTCACAATGTATCACTTACCTTTCTTCCGAAGGTGAAGATGAACGAATTGACCAGTTATCTAGAGATAAGTGGGAAGTAAAAAAAAAAAAGTCAGGACACCAATAGAAGCAACTCCGGTTGAACAAGTTTTATATTAAAATATGAAATGATATAATATTTACCAAATTTCATGCTTTTCAGGCAACAGTCTTCCTTCTATTTCAAGGGAGACAATAAGATAAATGTTAAAGGAGTAACCCAAATATCAAAGTTAAATTTATAATTTATTCTCATGTGTGATTTTGAAGAACAGGGGAGAAAGAAATCAACCATTTGTTCTTACCTCCTGGGCCCCTGAACTACCTTTTTCTGGAAGTACAGCTTTCTTATGAAAGGATGTATAAATCTTTACGAGTATTATCTCAAAAATAATTCCTAGGAAAATTATAAAAAAGATTGCCATCCAGTCATTTTGAGTCCAGGACTCTACAAGTTCCCACAATGGCAAAAATGTATTATCTTCCAGTCTATTCTGCTCTGCTCTTTTAAAGAAATAAAATTCCGTTGACATTTTTATGTAAAATGTGAAATAGGTTGAGGTCTCATTCTGAAGTCTTCAATTTTGGATGCTCCAAAACACAAAAAGGTGGTATGCCCATCTCATAACCCCATGCAATGCTCTGCCAGAAAAAAATGTCCAGTGCTGCTCAGTGTCTTGATCAAGTGCAGCAGCAGTGATGGGTCTGGGCCTACGCACAGCACGTGTCATAGTGGGTATTCAACTGAGCTCATATCAACTTACCTTAGCAATAGTGAAAGCTCACTAGTGAGACATGTTTGGTGCTTTAGTAGTTTTTTAAATTTAAAAATTGTAAATAATCCTTTATTAATTTCACAAAAAGAAAATATAATTCTATAAACAATCCCTTCGTACATTTGATTACTACCCTGTAATTCAAAAAATGCAGAACAAACTTGAATTAGACATAGCCATTTTCTAGTACCACCAGGAATACTGCATTTTGTGCTTGTGGTTAGGAAAATATGAATGTACTGTTGAGTTAGTAAAAAACAGAACAAAAAAACTAAAGGAAATGCTGCAGTTTGAGTTTCAGACAGATACCAAATCATTTTTTAGTATGTCTCACTGTCACTGGGTGAGATATTATTGTCTGTCTCTTATGGGCCTGCCTGATTTTGTTTTCTTAAGATAGAACATCTCATTTTATACTTCTTTTTGCCAGAGGGGCCTGTTAGCAATGTTCCTCAACAATGTACTGTTACATGCTGAAAACCAAAGGTACATTCTGGAATCGTCTGGTGGTGAATTCCCTTTTTGCCCTATCTCTAGTGATTCCAAAGAACGGCTCCTTGTGAGGCTTCCTGATGTCAGAATTCGCATGTATTTAAGAGCCAGGTTTAACTACTGCTCACTTTCTCTCAAAGTCTAGAAGGCAGACTCAATTTCTCTTGCCTGACAGCAGGCATTCTCTAACTCATTTAATGTGAACTACTGTAAACAGTACTCAATGTCTTAACACTTTATAGTTCCTGAGACCTTGCAGAGCTTTATGGCACTGAATCCCTGATTGGTATGCCTCAGACTAGCTCTGTAAGAACTGACAAGGAACCGCTCATGCTGATGGGGAATGTGCAAGAGGTAAAGAATATCCTCCTTTAGAGCTCTGTCATGTTTGTTCCTATGGGCTTGCCTACTAGGGGCGCCTGGGTGGTTCAGTCAGTTAAGCTTCCGACTCTTGGTTTCAGCTCAGGTCATGATCTCAGGGTTCGTGAATTCGAGCCCTGTGTCGGGCTCTGCACTGATGACACAGAACCTGCTTGGGATTCTCTCTCTCCCTCTCTCTCTGCCCCTTCCCCTACTCACACACTTGCTCTCCAAAATAAACTTAAAAAAAAAAAAAGTCACCTAATTCTGAGTGTAGACACTGATGTCCTTTACACCAGAAACCTCTTCCTGTGTTAATCTCAAGTAAACTGCATAAAAAGTAAAGTGCTAAACTGGATTTATTTCTTAAAATTATGAAGACAATAAAAAAATAAAATAATGAACACCAGAGAAATTCCATCACTAATAGAAATATAGACACAAGAGAACACTCCAAAAAATTCTGTTTAAGTTTTAAAATATCTATTATATGTACCAAGGTCACATTCTTCACACTCTTTGGACATTGTGAAACTAAGCTTTTCCTTTTTAAAAAAAATTTTTTTTTACATTATCTATTTTAGAGAGAGAGAGAGAGACAGAGCACGAGCAGGGGAGGAGCAGAGAGAGAGAGGGAGACACAGAATCTGAAGCAGGCTCCAGGCTCCAAGCTGCCAACACAGAGCCTGACGCGGGGCTTGAACCCACAAACCGTGAGATCATGACCTGAGCTGAAGTGGACACTTAATCGACTGAGCCACCCAGGTGCCCCTAGGCTTTTCCTTTTTTATGTATCAGGAAAAAATCCCAATAATAGGTGTATAAAACAGCAATATAAAACCAGGGACTGCTCATAGTGGTTAGAAATTCTCCCTTTAAAAATATCTTAGTTCAATTACAACAAATATTCAATAATGAATATGTAAGGCACTGAACAACTAAAAAGGGCTCTATGGATACAAAGATCAGTGAAAATCATTCCCTGACATGGGGTATTTGTGATGTGCAAATATGCCAATAATTTACTGAAAAGGCAGCACGTGAACAGAGAGGAAGATACTACTTGAGTTCCAAGGAGGGCTACTTGGTTGGAGTAATTCAAAAAAAAGCTGTGAAGGGGGAAAGAGAATATAAGCATGTTAAAGGATGAGGAGGATTTGATAACAGGTGAGGACCAACAAGAAAGTTTCAGGAAGACGAGGCAGAAAGCCTTGTTCCAAAACTTTGTGTTGTCCAGATTAACCGGAGTGCTGTGCAGGGCTGTGCAGTGTTGTCCAGGTTCATAGTATGGGGGAAATCAGGCTACAATGTTGATAGGGCCTATTGTGAAGAACTTTGAACCAAGGACTTCAACCTTAGTAGTCACTTTTGGAGATTCATCAACATAGTTTTTGACTTGAGTGTGTCAATTGGTTTGTTGAAGCAAGGAGACCACAAAATAGGAAAATCAGTTAGGTGACTGCTGTTATACAGATGAGAACTGGTGAAGGCCTGGATTAAGAGGAATGGCAGCATAAACAAGAGAGATGACAGAATCAGACACTGAAAACTCATGATCTGGCAACGTACTTATAAGGAACAAATGGATCTGGAAGGGGGTAGAAAAGCTAATGGTGAGGGAGAAAGGATTTCAAGATAACCCCCAGGTTCTCCACCTGGAAACCACGGACATTGTGGATCAGATCCTGCTTTGTTACGGCTGGCTGCCATGCACATTAGACTGCTGGCCGCATCCCTTTCCTCCGCCTATCGGATGCCAGTAGTACTGCCACCCCAGCCATAACCACCAAAAGTTCCCCGACGTTGCCAACGTCCCTTAGGGGGCCAGATCACTCCTGGTGGAGAACTACTGGTCTAGGTAGTGGTCGTGCTATTGAGGGTGCCCACCAGAGGCGGTGCCAGGACAGCTCTTTAACCATAATCTCAAACTTTTCCCTGCAAGACATGGCAAATCTGTGAGGAGCAGCTGGGCCCTTTTCACAAATGTTCATTCCAGCCCTAGACATACCATTCATCTCTCTGGGAGCTGTACACTCCCCAGCCCTGCCCTGGTACACAGCTCTCAAATGACAAGCTATTTCACCAATCAGGAAGTTTCTTACAAGTAACTCTCGGAAAAATCAACTTTAAAAGACCATCTACGCCATCTCTATGTTTGATGTAGTATCTTTGGTCACCTATATTATCCCTATAGTTTAATTTGCCAACAAATATGACTACATAGCCTGGTTAGTAACCTTTTAACCTTTTCACTGTCCTTTTTATGTTATGGTCTGCTCTATAGTAAGTTTTCCTTTTTATTTTCCCATTAGTTTTATTTCTGACTTTTAATATTAATATTTCCAATTGATTTGTATTTGTTTGTAGACCATAATTATATTTGTCAGCTCTGGATGTGTTTTATGTGTTTATAATACCTTGATATCAGTAGTGTTTTAAAGTTTCAAATGTTAAGCAATGATTATGTACTATGTACTATTTTTTACAATTTAAGCCTTGTCAGGGGTGCTTAGGTGGTTCAATTGGTTGGTTGAGTGTTTGACTTTGGCTCAGGTCATGATCTTGCAGTTTGTGAGTTCAAGCCCCGCGTCGGGCTCTGTGCTGACAGCTCAGAGCCTGGAGCCTGCTTTGGATTCTGTGTCTCCTCCTCTCTCTGCCCCTCCTCCCATCCTCATGCTCTCTCACTCTCTTTCAATAATAAATGTTAAAAAAAATTTTTTTTTAAGTCTCGTTTAAGAAATTTAGTCAAAAAGTAACTATCATATCCTGAGTGACACTGACATTTTGATTTCATAGTGGTACGTAATTTCACTAATATAAACGATTTGGACACTGTTACCCAGGTTTCTGTTCTTTATGCACTATTGAGAAAAATTAACAAATAATTAAAATCCATGGACCCCACCAGAGAATGAGGGACCTCAAAAGTCAGCAAGCTGTCCAATCCACCTTGAGGCTGTCTGAAGGGCCTAACATTAGAGCAGTAGAGAGGCCAGGAAAAAAAGAGTCAGTATCTTACTATAGAAAAACACCCTTCACTACAAACTTACACATCATCAGCCCCATCACATTTTGTGCCCGTCGTAGGAAACACGGACACTGTGTTTTTAATATATAACTCAACACCATTCCAAGTCCAGTCCAGGTATTGACTGAACTTCCTAAAACAAAATGAAGTGCCCTAAGTCTGCCTAGATTTCAGCACAGACGTTAGTCCTTATTTCATTCTCCTCTTATTCGGAGAGGTCGAGACATCAAGTTCCTCTGTTATAGTTAAGCTCTAAGTATTTACTCATCTTTGCAAACCCAATCAAGCTTTGCCTGTAACAGGCCTTCAGTAAACATTTACTTTTTTAATGTTTATTTATTTTTGAGGGGGAGAGAGAGCGTGGGTGGAGGAGGGGTAGAGAGGGAGACACAGACTCTGAAGCAGGCTCCAGGCTCCGAGCTGCCAGCACAGAGCCCGATGCAGGGCTCAAACTCACAAACTACAAGATCATGACCTGAGCTGAAATCAGACGCTTAACCGACTAAACCACCCAGGTGCTCCCGGTAAACCTTTCTTGAATGAAAGTTGTTACTTCTTTCCAAAAACAATGTTCAGGGTCCCCATATTTGAAAATGTATCTTCCCTCCTATCCCTTAACTGAGACTTAAAAGATTAGGTGAATGAGTGTATACATTCTATAAAACTGACCACACTCAGCACAGTAATGTAATGCTTATTTTCCTTTTTTAAAGACACTGCTCTGCAACATTAGACTACTTTCTCAGTTGCACAGAAAATAAGACAAAAGTTCTAGTGTAACAAAATTCAAATGTTTAATTTTTTTCAAAACTTAACTATATTAATGAAAATAAATTATATGTAGACCACCTTCAGTATTTGTACATCATCTTTATACAACTATAACAGTGCTTTCAAAAGATATTTTGTAGAGAACATTAATTTCACAATTAAAACATGTTTTAAAAATGGGGGAACATTAAATTCATCTGAAATATCTCATAATGCAAGAGGTATGCTGTTCTTTATCAAATGAACTCTATTTGTATCCAAAATAACATGGCTTTTAGCTAAATACAATTATTTCTTGTCCATTTCAGTGATTTCCTGGATCCAAAACAAAATCTGTGTATTTATTTCTTTGAAAACATCATTTGTTGAACGTCCTTTCACTGCCATGGAATGGTTTGCCTTCTCAATCCAGTGGATTTTATTGGGAGCTTGCATTTTCTGTGCCACTTTCTCCAACAAGTTCTAAAGGAAAAAAAGAAGAAGATACTAGACTAATAATGCTCTTTTAGTGTTTAATAAGGATTCTCTCTCTCTTTCCTGCACCGCCTATACTGGCATCCGTTCACTAAATATTAAATACTTACTCTACAGACAACTTTCGAGGCAATGGAATATGCAAAGAAATGTCCACAGAAGTGGCAGTCTACGTCTCAGTTACAGCAATACCACAAACAGATCAAGTACTCATTATTGGCAATATATAGTAACATGTACAAGTTATTAACTTTTTCTCAAGAGTCAATTTTATAATTGAAGAGGCTGCTTTAATGTTGAAATGATAAAGACAAATGTATAGTCTAGTAATCCCCAAAACACAAGATTCAGATATTAATCTTTCATTCCCAAATAAGAGTCAAACCATTTAGCAACTCTTTCCAGGCAGATGAATTCTGTCAGTATGCTTATATTTCTCGGTTCTCCAAAGCAACAGGTAACTAAGTCACAAAACTAGCATTAGTCCAATCAGCACCTTTTAAAGAGACTGAAAGCTGCAGGTAAGATCTTGTTTCCAAGATAATTGTCTTTCATTCACTCTCTCATTTACACAAACATCAAGTTGTAAATCACCTTTTCACACATTTCATCTGCTGAACCTGACACAAACAATACAGGATCTTTTATACGATAGAGATCTTCATCTCTAAGTTTATGTTGCTGCTTTGGATGGTGCAGTGGGTAAGAAATACAAATGAGACCTCGAACAAAAGCATCAGCATCATCTGGCTCAATATGGCACATTACAGAAGCAGCTGCTCTTGAGCCCATTGAACGACCTAAAATCAATTAAAATTAAGTTCAGTTTGATATATAAACATTCATATAAAGAAGTGGTGATAATATGGCAAATTAGATTTCATTTACTGTTCATCCATCATAACTGCATCACTTAACTCCAAAAGGTGGCAATTAACAAGCTGTGATACCCATAATGGACATCTATAGCTTCCTTACATAGAGCTAAAAATGATCCTAAGTCAAAAAAAAAAAAAAAAGCAATTATTTTTCTGAAGAATACTTAAAGATCCTTGTGAAGGAATCATTTTATAGAGGGTGACTCAGAGATATAAATAAAAGGAGAGATCTTTGGGTTACAATACATATCTATGATGTTTAAATCTACTTTAAACATATAAAGTACCTTGATATTATACAAGAAAGTGACTTACCAAAACAAAACAAAAAATCCTTAAATTAGCTTCCTGTCATCAATTAATTTTAATTCTTGATTACCTGTTCCTATATTAATATTAGTAAATTTAAAAGCAAGTATTATAACTTACCGCCAAGGAAAACACCTGTCAATTTGTATTCTCCTAAGGTCTTTAGGTAATTCTAGAAAAACCAACCAAAAAATTATCAATTCTTCTCCTATAAAATATTCGACTGGAAAACCAACATATATTTCCCATCATTACTGAAATGTATGAAAATCTTTGTAAAGACAACCATAAAATCTTAAGGGAGTCTTCTTGAAAGAGGTAACCAGTTCTTTGCATTTCCAATCATGCTGTCACTATCAAATCATATCCTGGGTAATACAGGCAAATAAGTGAGGGAAAAAAAAAAAAATCACTTCACCAGTCTAAAAACTTCAAGATTCAGGTACTTAAATATTTTTAAGAATTACATTAAAAAAAGAAGCCAGTAAAAGCTTCCAACTGATACAGAATTTAATAACACTAACGTCTAATTTAAAGCCCTGAAAAATCTATCAAGTTTGAAATAATCTGGATTAAAAAAATTTCAACTTTGTTTTATCCAGGGATTTTAGTTTCAAACTGTGCTATATTTATTTGTACATTCATAGTATGGTAGGCAAATATTCAGAACTATATAATCTGAAGTTATGTCATTCCAGTAAGAAAATTATTATATCACAAATAGCTTCCCTTGGCAGTACCATAGGATATTTATGATGTGAGCATTCATCTCCATGGAAACTGACAGCAAAAAAGAGAAATCCATTATACAGCTTTCAGGTACTGTTGAGTTTCTAAGAATATTCATTAAAAGTTTTTTAAAATAAATAGAATTTGTCTTAAATGTATTAAGAATTTTACAACAGAATTGTTACAAGTAAATATAAAGAAATTTTCTTACCAAAACTGATTTATATGCCTTAATTCTATGTACAATATTAAGGCCTTTACAGGTAAATCTCAGGCAAAAAAACCCATGAGATGCAAGATGGGATGCCAGTGACATCAAATGAGGAAGATTCATATCTCCTGACGCTCCATGTGTAAGAATTATTCCATATGTTAAGCTCTTGTTAGGTACCAAACAAACAGCATCTAGTAATTTATTTCCAAAAGGTATTTTTAATTTAACCTGGAATTCAAGAGAATAAAGGGATCAAAAATTACTTCCTTGCCTATTCAGACAACTGAACAACTATATGTTTGTTTTGTGAGACCCATGATTCACATGGCCTCTAAATAAAAAGCACTATTAACAATAGCTAATATTTAAGTACTTATTGTCAAGTACTGTAAGTGCTTTATATGTATTAACTTATTTAACCTTCCTAATAATTCTATAAGGTACTATTATCACCTCCATTTTATAGATGAGAAAACGGAGGCACAGCAGGTTAAGTAATCTGCCCAGGTTACATAGCTACTAGCTAGGATTCAAACTCAGGTAGTTTGCTCCAAAAGTCCTTACTCTTAACCACTAATGTTACTGTCTACCACAGTACAAATTGAAAATAAGAAAATTACTCTGGAGCCACATGACTTAAAAAAAAAAAAAAAAAAAGGAACCCTGAAGATGAAGAACATATGAAAATATGTATTACCTCTGTATGATTCATTTTCACTGTTGAGTAACAAACTTAAAGTGCATTACATCTGAGAAGCAAAGGACATCTCCCTGAAAAGAAGATTCTGTTGTGAACGGTGGGTTGGCAGACATGGACATGACATAAGAAGTATGAATGAACACATTCAGCAGCTGAAATAAACACATTTAGAACTACTTCTCTAAGAACTGGTGCCTTTACATATGCATTACTCAATTACTTCCAAGGTTCCTAAAACCATGGGCACCCAGAACTGGTTACAGGGCCAGGTGTGGGAATGGCAGATGTTATATAAGAAAAGCCAATATGATACCTTGACATGGAAATCTTAACAAAATTCATACCAAAGTAGAATGTTGTATCTTGGCATATATGCATATTTTTTCCCTAAGCATCTTTATTTTCAACCAACTATCTTTAACTTAATTTCACAGTATCTTTCCATTAACTTATTTCCTTATCATCATTCAGTTCTTCTTCCTACCCTGCAAGAGAAGTATGTATCCACACCTTTTGTCAGGTGACTTTGCAGAGCGTCCCAATATGTACTGTACATACATCTTCACCCTACTGATTTGGGCCTTGACTATGAGACACTACATTAACTAATGAAATATATGCGAAAGTTGTAATGTGCCACTTCTGAGCTGGCACATAGCAAATTCCCAGAAGCCCCCTTGAACTCCCATCCCCAGTCATGAGAAAAGCATGTTCCAGGTATTTTTGCTTTTTCAGCCTGGGTTCCAGAAGAAAGATAACACGCTGCAGCAGATATGAACCCGAAAGTAAAGTCTGGAGTCCAGCCTCATCCAGCCAAGATCTAAGCCACTGAAGAACCAAAAATACTGGCCTGAAGAACCCAAGAGCATGAAATGTTAGGCCACTGAGATCTGGGGACTGTTACACAGCATTCCTTCATATGGAAGAGATCTCGTATTATTCAAGGTATAACCAACACCAAGATCTCCATTATCCATCTATTTTTTCCTGTTAACATTTATTCATTCATTCATTCATGGAATAGAGATAATAACAGAGTTCAAAGTTCAAAAGGTACCAAAAATATACAGTGAAGTGTCCCTCATTCCATTTTTGCCTTGCTACCCAGATCCCTTCTCCAAAGTCAACCAATATTGCCTGCTTCTTCTGTATCTTTCCAGATATTTTATACATATATACACACACACACCTTTTTTAATAAACTCATATTTTTCTGAATCCCCCACCACCTAACATACATCTTTTGTTTACTCTTTTCTCTATACAATGAGCTTCTTTCATTGTGTTTTATGGCTGCAGAATATCCCAAGGGAAGGTTGTGCATGTTGTATTTCACCAACCATCACTGACACTGATTCTAATCTTTTGCTAAAATACTGCAATGAATGGTATGCACCTTATTTTCTCACGTGTGTAGACCAATTGTAATAACTTTGTGGGAGAGGAACTGCTGTATCAAAGGGTATGTTCACTTGCAATTATATTTTTTAAGGAATACATTCGATTTCTGAATGGGTAATATCTGCATATGTTACAAAATTTTTAAAGGACAAACATGTAAATAGTTAACCCTCATCAGATTCTTTTCCTCCAGCCATGGAGTTTCCTTTCCCAGAAGTAACCACTGTGACCAACTTATTTTTTTTTAAGGTTTTTTTGCAGGGGTGGGGGGGAGGGGGCAGAGAGAGGAGGAGAGAATCGCAAGCAGGCTCCATGCTCAGCATACAGCCTGATGGGAGGGCTCGATCACCCCCTGACCCCATGAGGTCAGGACCTGCGGCGAAATCAAGAGTCAGGTGCTTAACTGACTGAGCCTCCCAGGCGCCCCCACTGTGACCCGCTTAACTATCTTTCCACACGTGTGTGTTATGTGTGCAGACAAGTTTTCTGACTTGAGCCTGAGGGGAATCGGTCTGGCTACAAAAATCCTGGGGTTTCCGTGGGGGGAGGAGGAGAATAAAGGACTTCAGGCTTCAGCGTCCCTGCCTTCAAAAACACAGCCCCTTAGTTAACTGTGCCTGAGGTCCCCTGGTTCAAAGCTCCGTCCTCTGTTCTCCCAAGAGCCTCCCGCCTTCTAGTGGGAGAAGGCAGTCACCCAACACTGTGAAACCGGGAAGGAGATGCGCACATCTAATTACCTCTGCAACAGATTTCACCTAGGTGCACCCCCAACACCACTTCCTTCGCTGGCAGCTGCCAGTTTGTGTGTTTTGTATTCAATTGTTCCACACTGTTCCTTGCTGCAGGTTTAAAATTACGCTGTTTGCTAAGAACCTTTGCTTTCCGGACCCCACTACTTTACTGCTATCGTTTCCTTTCCCATTCTCTCCATCATTTGAATTTAAGTCTTCTAAAAAAAAAAAAAACCCTTTACCGTAATTTTAGTGAGATTCCAGGAGCCAGTATTCAATCCACTTTCTTGGCCTAGAATGCTCTACTCTCCCGAAACCACCTGGATGTTTGGGTTCTTTCGGAGAAACTCTACGGCCTGCCAGGTTTCCGGATGCACAGTCCACTCCTCACAGCTGGTGCCCTTGTTCTCCACCGGCTACTTCGGTTACCAACGAAACTGTTCCGGGATACGGTGCAACCCGGTCTCCGCAGTCTGGGTTAAGACCTCTGGTTTCGCATTCGGACAGGGCAGGGCAGCAGTCTGGCTCTGCCCCAAGGTCTTCAACTGTAAAAGGAGAGCCACAGGGATACCCTGAGGACGAATCTGCAGTCTCCGTACTTCGCGAGCATTCCGGAGGGACTTGTACGACGACCACGAATACCGGGGGCGCAAGAGGCGATCACGTCTCGTGCTCAAGGACCGACACGCCACGACCACCCCAACTTCCAACCGAAAAACTGCGCGGGCATCGTCCAGTGTGTCCACAGCGGTGCGCTGGAGGTCACGGGCGAGCAAACACGTGAAGAGTTCAAGTCTTCCGGAGGCCGATGACCTGGCCGGGTGGGTGCACACCAGACAGCACGCGGGACCAGGGCAGAAATTCGGAGCGACCCCCCACCTCCCCGCCAAGAATTTAGGGTTCCAAGGCACCTGTGAGAACCCTCTCGTGCACTCAACTGGCGCGCGTGCGCGGGGTGCGCGGTGGCCGCCCCCCGCCCCCGGGGCGCGGCGCGACCCCCTCACAGCTCCGGCCGCTTCGGCTCTCCCCGCCCGAGCCGTCCCCTCACTGCGGCCTCACCAGCGGCCAGGAGGGCGAAACCCCGGCGGTCGGGCCCGCGGGCACCGCACTTACACCCAACGCCTCACGGAGGCGACCAGCAGCCGTCGAGGGGCGCCGGCCGCGAGCCCTAATGTTTCAGACGGGGCCGCCAGGCGCGCCAGCACCTTCCTCTGGAGGCCGTCCCCCACCCAGCGACGCCAACCGCTACCGCCGCACTTACCGGGCCCGGGAAGGTGGCCGAGACCGCCTAGCCGTCCGCACTCCCTTCACGGAACAAACTACCACGCTCGAAGCGACCGCCTCGCCGCACCCGCCAGCCCGTTTCGCATCGACGCACGCGCGCGCAGACCCCGCCCCCCGGGCGCGCGGGCGGGCGCGTAGGGCACGCCGGGAGCGGGAGTTTTCCAGCCGCTTCCGGGTGACTGGGGCGGGGGTTGCTCGCTAACAAGCTGGTGGTGGGTGGTGAGTGACTTTCAGTCCCTGCCTCACCCAATGACTCCCTCCACGCTGGACCGTTCCCCGTGTCCCAGCCGCTCCATTTCAACAGTGGCACAGGTCAATGAACGTGGAGTCAAGTCTGATTATTCATTTTCTCACACCAAACAATCGGCCAATGCTGTTGACTCTATTTGCAAATATATACAAAATCCAACCACTGCTCATACTTCTGCCAAACTGGTCGGAACCCCCACCCCCCACGCCTATCAACTCTGCCTGGATTACAGAAAGAGTCTACTAAATGGTCTCTTGTTTCCACCTTTACTTCCACCTCTTTGCTACTTGAACAATTCAGCAACCAACTAGACCCTGTTGAAATGTAAACACCTTCTCCAAACCTTCCAGAGGCTTCCCATCTGTCTCATAACTAAAGCCAAAGCCTTACAATGACCACTAAGGTTTTATATTGTTTACACATATTTTTTGTTTCAAGTTTTTATTTAAATTCCAGTTAGCTAACATATATTGTAGTATTAGTTTCGGAAATAGAATTTAGTGATTCATAACTTGCACTTAACACCCAGTATTCATAACAAGTGCCCTCCTTAATGAGCATCACCCATTAGATCATCTCCCATCCGCTTCCTCTTCAGCAACGCTCCGTTTGTGCACTGTAATTAAGAGTGTGTTTTATGGTTTGCCTCTCTCTTTCCCCCTATGTTTATCTGTTCTTAAATTCCAGAAATGAGTGAAACCATATGGTATTTGTCTTTCTCTGTCCTGACTTATTTCGCTTAGCATAATATTCTCTAGCTCCATCCACACACTGCAACTGTCAACATTTCATTTTTTTTATGGCTGAGTAATATTCCATTGTATATACACATACCACTTCTTCTTTATCCATTCATCAGTGGATGGACATTTGGGATATTTCCATAATTTGGCTATTGTTCATAATGATGCTATAAACATCATGGTGCATGTATCCCTTTGAATCAGTATCTTTGTATCCTTTGGGTAAATACCTAGTAGTGCAATTGCTGGATCAAAGGGTAGTTCTATTTTTAACTTTCTGCGGCACCTCCATGCTATTTTCCAGAGTGGCTGCATCAGTTTGTATTTTCACCAACAGTGCAAGAGGGCTCCCCTTTTTCCATATCCTTGCCAACACCTGCTGTTTTCTGTGTTGTTAATTTTAGCAATTCTCACAGGTGTGAGGTGATATCTCATTGTAGTTTTGATTTGTATTTCCCTGATAATGAGTGATGTTGGGCATCTTTTTCTGTGTCTGTTAGACGTCTGTATGTCTGTCTTCTCTGGAAAAATGTCTGTCTGTGTCTTTTGCCCATTTCTTAACTGGATTATTTATTTTTTGGGTGTTGTGTTTGATTAGCTTTGGATACTAACCCTTTATCCGAAATGTCATTTGTAAATATTTTCTCCCATTCCAAAGGTTGTCTTTTAGTTTTGCTGATTGTTTCTTTTGCTGTGCAAAAGCTTTTTATCTTGATGAAGTCCCACTAATTCATATTTGCTTTTGTTTCCCTTGCCTCTGGAGACGTGCCTAGTACAAAATTGGTACAACCAAAGTCAGAGAGGTTGCTGCCTGTACTCTCTAGGATTTTGATGGTTTCCCGTCTCACATTTAGATCTTTCATCCATTTTGAGTTTATTTTGTGTGTGGTGTAGGAAAGTAGTCCAGTTTCATTCTTTTCCATGTTGCTGTCCATTTTTTCCAACACCACTTATTGAAGAGACTGTCATTTTTCCATTGTATATCCTTTCCTGCTTTGTCGAATATTAGTTGACCATTTCTGGGTTTTCTATCCTGTTCCATTGCTCTGTGTATCCTTTTGTGACAGTACCATAGTGTCTTGATAACTATGACTTTGTAATATAACTTGAAGTCTAGGATTGGGAAGCCTCCAGCTTTGCTTTTCTTTTTCAAGTTTGTTTTGGCTATCCAGGGTCTTTGTGGTTCCATACAAATTTTAGGATAGCTTATTCTGGATCTGTGAAAAATTCTGGTGGTACTTTGACAGGGATTGCATTAAATGTGCAGATTGCCTTGGGTATTATAGACATTTTAATAATATTTGTTCTTTCAATCCCATGAGCCTGGAATGCTTTTCCATTTCTTTTTGTCCTCTTCTATTTCTTTCAGAAGTGTTCTATAGTTTTCAGAGTTCATATCTTTTACCTCTTTGGTTAGGTTTATTCCTACCTTTTTCTTGGGGGGGGGGTGCAATTGTAAATGGGATCTATTCCTTGATTTCTCTTTCTGCTGCTTGATTATTGATGTTTGGAAATGCAACCATTTCTGTATATTGATTTTGTATCCTGTGACTTTACTGAATTCGTGTATCAGTTATAGCAATTTTTTTGGTGGAGTCTTTTGGGTTTTCTACATAGTAGTCTGCAAATAGTGAAAGTTTGACTTCTTCCTTGCCACTATGGATGCCTTTTATTTCTTTTTGTTGTCTGATTGCTGAGGCTAGGACTTCCACTACTATGTTAAAAAACAGTGGTGAGGGGCGCCTGGGTGGCGCAGTCGGTTAAGCGTCCGACTTCAGCCAGGTCACGATCTCGCGGTCCGTGAGTTCGAGCCCCGCGTCAGACTCTGGGCTGATGGCTCAGAGCCTGGAGCCTGTTTCCGATTCTGTGTCTCCCTCTCTCTCTGCCCCTCCCCCGTTCATGCTCTGTCTCTCTCTGTCCCAAAAATAAATAAACGTTGAAAAAACAGTGGTGAGAGTAGACATCCCTGTCTTGTTCCTGACCATAGAGGAAAAGCTCTCAGTTTTTTCTCATTGAAGATGATATTAGCTGTGGGTCTTTCATATATGGCCTTTATGAGGTTGAGGTGTGTTCCCTCTATCCTTACTTTGTTGAGGATTTTTATTATGAATGGATGCTGTACTTTGTCAAATGCTTTATCTGCATCTGTTGAGAGGATTGTATGGTTCTTATCCTTTCTTTTATTAATATCATATACACGTTGATTGATTTGCAAATATTGAACCACTTTAAATCCCAGGAATGAATCCCACTTTATTGTGGTGAGTAATTCTTTTAATGTAGTGTTGGATTCAATTTGCTAGTATTTTGTTGAAAATTTTTGCGCCCATGTTCATCAGGGATATTAACCTGTAATTCTCATTTTTGGTTGGGTCTTTGGTTTTGCAATCAAGGTAATGCTGGCCTTGTAGGATGAATTTGAAAGTTTCCCTTCTATATATATATTTTGGAACAGTTGGAGAAGAATAGGTATTAACTCTTCTTTAAATGTTTGGTAGAATTCCTCTGTGAAGCCATCTGGCCCTGGACTTTTGTTTGTTGGGATATTTTTGATTGCTGATTCAATTTCTTTGCTTGTTAACTGTCTATTCAAGTGTTCTATTTCTTCCTGTTCCAGTTCTGGTAGCTTATATATTTCTAGGAATTTATCCATGTCTTCTAGATTGCCCAATTGTTGGCATATAATTTTTCATAATAGTCTCCTTATAAGTGTTTGTATTTCTGCAGTGGTGACTGTGATCTCTCCTTTCTCATTCATGATTTTATTTATTTGCGTTTTTTTCTCTTTTCTTTTGATAAGTCTGGCTAAGGGTTTATCAATTTATTCTTTCCAAGAACCAGCTCCTTATTTCATTGATCTGTTCTGCTGTTTTTTTCTTGCTGTTGTTGTTTCCATATCATTTATTTCTGCTCTAATCTTTATTATTTCCCTTCTTCTGCTGGCTTTAGGATTCGTTTGTTGTTCTTTTTCTAGCTTCATTAGGTGAAAGGTTAGGGTGTATATTTAAGATTTTTCTTTTTTTTTTTTAATTTATTTTTTCAGAGAGAGAGAGAGCAGGGGAGGGGCAGAGAGAGAGAGGAAGAGAGAGAATCTGAATCAGACTCTACACTATAAATGTAGAGCTCAATTTGGGGCTCAAACTCATGAACGGTGAGATCATGACCTGAGTCAAAATCGTGAGTTGAACACTTAACTGACTGAGTCACCCAGGCACCCCCAAGACTTTTATTGCTTCTTGATGTAGGCCTGTATTGCTACATACTTCCCTATTATGATTGCTTTTGCTGCATCACAAAGGTTTTGGACTGTTGTGTTTTCATTTCCTTTTGTTTCCATGTGTTTTTTTAATTTCTTCTTTAATTTCCTCATTGACCCATTCGTTCTTTAGTAGGATGTTCTTTAACCTCCATGTATTTCTGGTCTTTCCAACTTTTTTCTTGTGGTTGACTTCACATTTCATAGTGTTGTCATCAGAAAATATGCATGGCAGGATCTCAGTCTTTTTGTACTTGTTGAGGCCTGAGTTGTGACCTGGTATGTGATCTGTTCTGGAGAATGTCCCATGTGCGTTCAAAAAGAATGTGTACTCTGCTGCTTGAGGATGAAATGTTCTGAATATATCTGTTAAGTACATCTGTTCCAGTATGCCATTCAAAGCCATTGTTTCCTTGTTGATTTTCTGCTTAGATGATCTGTCCATTGATGTAAGTGGGGTGTTAAAGTCCTCTACTATTGTTGTATTATCAATGAGTTCCTTTATGTTTGTTCTTAATTGTTTTATATATTTGGGGGCTTTCACGTTGAGGGCATAAATATTTACAGTTGTTAGATCTTTTTGTTGGATAGACCCTTTTATTATGATATAGTTCCTTTCTTCATCTCTTCGTATAGTCTTTGGTTTAAAATCTAGTTTGTGTGATATAAGTATGGCTACTCTGGTTTTCTTTTGACATCCATTTGCATGAAAGATTGTTCTCCATCCCCTCACTTTCAATCTGCAGGTGTCTTTAGGTCTAAACTGAGTGTCCTATAGGCAGCATATAGATTTTTTTTTTAATCCATTCTGGCACCCTATGGCTTTTGATTGGAGTATTTAGTCCATTTACATTCAGAGTAATTATTGATAGATATGTATTTGGTGCCATTTTATTACTTGGTTTGTCATTGTTTCTGCAGATATTCTCTATTCCTTTCTAGTCTTTGTAACTTTTGGTCTTCCTTTCCCACTCAAAGAGTCCCCTTTAATATTTCTTGCAGGGCTGGTTTAGTGGTCATGGACTCCTTTAGTTTTTGTTTGTCTGGGAAACCCTTTATCTCTCTTTCTGAAGAATAGATTTACCGGATAGTGTATGCTTGGCTGTATATTTTTCTGATTCAGCACATTAAACATATCATGCCACTCCCTTCTTGCCTGCCAAGTTTCTGTGGAGATATCTGCTACTAACCGTATTTGTCTTCCCTTGTAAGTTAAGGACTACTTTTGTCTTGGTTCTTTAGGATTTTTCTTTATTTTTATATTTTGCAAATTTAACTACAATATGTCCTAGTGTTGGCCCACTTTCGTTGATTTTGATGGGAGTTCTCTGTGCCTACCGGATTTGCATGTCTGTTTCCTTTCCCAGATTAGAGAGGTTTTCAGCTATAATTTCCTCAAGTAAACCTTCTGCCCCCTTTTCCATCTCTTCCTCTTCTGGGGCTCCTATGGTATGAATGTATGGAGTTACTGAGTACCCTGGGTCTACATTCATGATCTAATATTTTTCTTTCCCTGTTCTTTTCAGCTTCATTATTTTCCATAATTTTATCTTCTACATCACTTATTCATTCCTCTGCTATTTCCATCCTTGTGGTCATTACACCAGTCAGTTTCAAATCTTGGTTGTTGCATTTTTCATCTTGGCCTGCCTAGTTTTTACATCTCAGAAGTCTGCAGTAAGGGACTCCCTAATGTCTTCTTTGCTTTTCTCAAGCCCAGCTAGTATCCTTATGATTACTGCTTTTAATTCTGGATCAGGCATATACTTATATCTGTTTCAATTAGATCCCTGGATGTGGCCTTTTCTTGTCTGGGATGAATTTCTCCATCTTGGCATTTTGTCTAGGTCTCTGTCTTCTTCTTTGTGTTAGGAAAGCCTGTTTATGTTTCCTGTTCCTGAGAGTAATGGCTTTATAAAGAAGAGGTCATATATTCCCCGGGGCCTGGCACTCCAGGAAGTGTCTCTGGTGTATGCTGTGTACACTCTGCTGCTGTGTTTTGGCTGCTCTTTCCCTCAGGTCAGTCCTCCGCAGAGCTTCTCCTTGCCTGAAGTGGGGAGTGTTTTAGGACCTTGGCCAGAGTGTGGCAAGTTTCAACTAGGTGTGCTCTGGTCTGCTTGTTAAAAGAAACCTGATGCTGTTTCCACTAAAGCTGAAGCTTTGCAGAACTCTATGGTCAGTAAATGTGGTGCATGTGGAGGTGTTTGTGCTGGTCTTCTGAGGCAGGGGCCTGTTGCACTGGTTCTCAGGCACACTTACCAGAGAAAAGCAGCACCTGCAGAATGCAAGGGGACAGGGTTTGGTGTAAGCAGTTTAGGCCGCCAGTATTGGCAATTGTGCTGCTTACTGAAGTTAGTTTATGCTGAAGGGTGGGGGAGAGAAATGGCACCAGCCCCCTTCCACACCTCAGAAAGGGGAGTTTGTGACCATCACTGCCTGGGAGGCCCTTCCAGAAGAGGGAACAACCTCCATTTGTGTGTCTCAGGTGTCCCTCACATCCCTGTTTCCACCCTGTCTGTGTCTGGGCCCTCTGCCCACACAGTAATGCAGTGCACCTGTGTTCTATCCCAGGCAGGCTGGCTGAGTTTTAAAACTCCAAGTTTTAGGGACCCGATGTGGTGCGGACCTATGCTGGTCCTCTGCGGGAGGATCTCACCACTCTGATGCTGGTGCAGGCTTATCCCAGAAGGGCAGTTTCCACCAAAGCACAGGGGCATGGAGTTTGGAGTAAAGTGCAGCAAAGAGCCAGTGTCCAGGTTAGCTGTCCTCAGCAGATGTCTCTGCACCTATCCTGAGGGGTGGGGGAGCGAAATGGTGCCCACTGGCTCTTTTGTTCCCGGAGAGCCGATGCTTCCTCTCCCAGATGCACTCTCAGAAGAGGGGACCATCTCTCCCAGTGCATCCCAGGGAACCCTCAGATCAGGCTGTCCACTACGAGGCTATCTGCCCTCCTTCTCCACAGGAGCACTGCAGTGCCCTCCAGGCTCCATGCCGGCCACACCATAGACCTCTAAAACTCTAGTCTTTGAGCCCTGCTGGTTGTAGAATCTCACAAAAACCAGCCCCTCTCATTTTCCCAGTCAATGGCTTTGGGGAAGTGTTTTCCTTGTGCAATCTCCTGTGCGCTCCCCTCTCTCTCTCTCTCTCTCTCTCTCCCACCTCTCTCCATGAACAGGGCTCCCTCCCCTCTGCAGCCTCTTCAATCCACTTCTCCCCCAAACAACATCTCCATACCTCCTACCTTCCACGATGTGGCTTCTTCTCTCCTTGTAGTTGTGCAGTTTGTTATTTCAGTCCTCAGGTTGATTTCTTGGTTGTTCAGAACGATGAGGTATTTATCTAGCTGTGTTCAAGGAAAAAGGCAAGCCTAGGCTCTTCCTACTACTCTGCCATCTTAGCTCCTCAGTTTTATGTTGTAAACAATAAGAACTCAACTGACTAATTTAACAGATTGAAGCGAAGGAGAAACTGTCTTTCAGGATCTTCTAGGTGGCCTAAAAATTAAATTTACATAAGGCAGATCAACAGGAGGAAAAAAAACCCCAAACTTTATTACATACGCACAGAGGCTCAATTATGAAATTGAGACCTGAAGAAGTGACTGAGGCAGCCAGTTTGTCTACTTTTTAGACAAAGAGACAATAAATCTGTGAAGAACTGACAGGACAAAGAAAACTTTGGGAGATTCAATTAGTAGGGAATTCTAAACAGAATTTGGGTGTGGAAGTAAGTTAGTAAAAAGTAACAAGGATTGTTTACACAACTTTCTCAGCTCTAAGTTTCCCATTTCTGGTGATAAGGATGACTCATTACCTCCTTGTACAGGGAGGGTATCACTCGCATGGGAAATTCATTTCTTGCTTTCAGGGGGGCAGAGGAGGGTCTGAGTGTCCTGGTTGTACTGGCTGTCTCTTAAGTATGAGAAATGAGATGATTCATTTTCAGAAATACCAAATGAAAGCTGTGCTGTCTAGTTAACAATAGGTTTACAACGTATTGCAAATACCTACCAACCCTCCCCCAACAATGGAGTCCCACACCCTTAGACACGTCCAGGTTCTCCTTCCCCTCTCCATTCCAGGGACTTATTTTTTTGCGAGCTTTGCGATGAGCATGCGCCAAAGAACTGAAGTCTCTGCAGCACCTCAAGGAACGTACCTTTGTTCCAATCTGAATACTCTTTGCCTTACGGGGCATGGATGACATCCGGGCAAGGCTGTAACCTCTGCAGTGCTCCGCTAATGAGGGACGGGGTGGGGGGGGACTTGCACGCTAGGCGACAAATTGTCTGCTGTAAGTGCCCTGCATGTGCCTGTCCATCAGACACCTGCTCTTGCGAAAGCATTGATTAAAGCCTCCCTTGACTGCGCTCTGCGTCTCCCCATCCCTCCTTTGGGTCAGTGGGCTTATTTCTCACATTAAGTAAATTTATTTAAAATAATCAATATGCCAAAGTGGCACGTCTGAAGGCAGTCTGTCCTTGGCCCCTAAAAGGCCAAATTGGCTTTACTGAATGACTCATGAATTGGACAGCATCCCGTTGAGCAAATGAAAGAGAGCTCCATCAAGCTACAGGAGAGGAAAGGCTTTTAAAGGTGGGGGTGGGGTGGAGAGGAAGGCAATTATTAGCAAGTAATGCATTATTTTAGGCAAGGTCCTCCTCCTAAGGGGAATGGATGGGGTCTATCAGTAAACTCCCTAGTGCTGTAGTGCTGACCAAGAAGTTCCATGTTGACTGGTTAAAGGTTACATTGGTGGTGAATGGGGATCGAAACTGCTGTTAAATTAGTGTTAAGTCTTGGCTTGCTGACGTGGGGTCTTAATATAAGTGACTCCATTTGGGGCCTGTGGTTTTCTTTTTAACGGTATGATCAGTCCTATCATTTCTTACCTTTCTATTTCCCACTGGTCACCTTCCCTGGCTCCTTGCACCCAGGCCTCTTTGGTATCGTCACCCCCAAACCCACCAGACGGGGCCCCCATATAGGGCTTTTGCCCTGGCTGTTCATCCTCCAGTTGATGAGGTTTGGAGGGTTGGGGTTCGGAGCCATCAGCCAAGAAAGAATTCTTGACATGTCTTTAGGGCAAAAAGGTGGTTTTATTAAAGCACAGGGACAGGACCCCTGGGTAAAAAGAGCTTCCCGCAGATTGTGAGGAGTGACTGATTAAATATAGGGGAGATGGGGGGAGGTAAAGTCCAGGGAAGTTTCCAAAAGGGTTTCATATGCTAAAGAAGACTCATAGGATCCAGGATCCTGGAGGCCTAGCTACTGTTGAGCTAAAGTTGCTTTTACCTCTGGCAAAGCATTAACATTAAGACACAGGGAGTTCCTGGAGAAACGGTCTACTTTGCCTCCGTCAAGTAATGGGCCGCAGGTTATAAGGAAATTTAACTTTATCTACCATTTCCTTCTTGCCTTGGTTCCCCACCTCACAGTGGCTAACCCAGCATCTCGGTGGCTTCTTCACTTACAAGTCATTTTCTCATTGGGGCCTTCCCTCATCCCCTCAGCCACACTTCCTGTCCTTCTCTCCTTATTACCTAATATACTGTGAATGTAGCTGTCGCCTCAGAGAACTGTAAACTCTCCATAAAGGCAGGGCGTTTTGTTGTTATGCCTCGAATCTCCTGTGTGTGTGATCATATATTTCTTGAATAACTAAATCTACCCCAAGCCTAGGGCAGGTGGTAACTGCCCTCTTTTCTGTCACTCGTTTGTGCATGTGTGCCTGTGTGTGTGTAGTTCTATGTAGCTTGATCATGTGATATGTTCGGGTAACAGCACTATAATCAAGATACAGGACTGATGCATCACAAGCATCCCTCGCACCACCTCTTATAGCCACATCCTTTCTCCATATCCAGGATTCCTTTTTAAGAAAAGTGTAACATAAGACTGTGGAAATGTAGCTGGCATGCAGGAGTGGAAGAGCAACTGACTCTGTGGAGTCCCAAACCGACCAGGCGCAGCCACTCACCATTGACAAAACCCAAAGGCCCAGAGACAAGTGGTGGTGAAGTAAGAGAGGAATTTATTTCCATGAGGCCGACACCCGGAAGACCACAGACTAATGGCTCAAAGGCTGTCTCCGAAGTGCCAAAAATATTTCCAGGCTTATATGAGGAAATGTGGGGCAAAGGTCAGTGGTACGTGCAGGTGGGCAGTGAAGGTCTGGTGGGTCTTTGTCTTGGAGTCAATGACATGGGGTCTTGCTGGCTCAGGAAACTCCTTATTGCCTGAGGGAGTACTTTCGGTTCCCATCTGGGGGTGCTTTGCCCTCAGGGTCTTTTTCCAGAGTGAAGAGAAAGCTGGAAAGAAGAACTTAATCAATTAGAAAGTTTGAGTTCAGGGGTGGTTGGGTGGCTCAATCAGCTGAGCATCCAACTCTTGATTTCTGCTCAGGTCATGATCTCATGGTTCATGGGTCCAAGCCCTACATGGGGCTCCATGCTGGCAGTGGGGAGCCTGCTTGAGATTCTCTCTCTGCCCCTCCTCATTCATGCCTGCACTCTCTCTCTTCCTCTCTCAAAATAACTAAATAAACCTTTTTTTTTTTAAAAGAAAGTTTGAGTTCAAAATGGAAGTA
Source organism: Herpailurus yagouaroundi (assembly GCF_014898765.1). Classification (NCBI taxonomy): domain Eukaryota; kingdom Metazoa; phylum Chordata; class Mammalia; order Carnivora; family Felidae; genus Herpailurus; species Herpailurus yagouaroundi. Next base: position 9,475,210 of record NW_024412405.1, on the reverse strand, counting down.
ATGAAAGTCCTCTTTCAGAAGGAGATCCATGGTGTATTGTGGTTTTCTTTCTTTCTTCTTTCTTTCTTTCTTTCTTTCTTTCTTTCTTTCTTTCTTTCTTCTTTCTTTCTTTCTTTCTTTCTTTCTTTCTTTCTTTCTTTCTTCTTTCTTTTGTTGTTGTTCTTTTTTTGTGATGTCAACCGTAGGACCATTTTACTATAAACCCTTGATGGGCAGGGTAACTCTGGGGACACGCCAAACTTCCCTCCTCTCACACTGCATGAAGCATTATGACTACAGGCATATATTCCTACGATCCTTGTATTGTTGAGTGAAAAAGTAAGTTGCAGAAAATGTTTTTTGGAGAAGGAAAACTGTATACACATTTATATGAGCATATGAAGCTTTCAATTCACTTTCTCATACCCTAATTCAAAGGCTCCCTCTGAAAGTCTGGTTTAGAGAACTGGCCCGTGAGACTTGCCAAGTTTCCCATCTATCAACAGGTAACACATTCCACGTTCATCAACCCAAGTCATTCCTCCTGAATTCCTTACTGTAATCTCAACTCTCCTCATGTACACATAAACAAAAGATTTATAAGGCAAGCAGAGGCATATTATGAAAGCCATCTTGTCAGCACCCACTTCTCACTTATTTTTACAACCAGACATGGTGTTCAGAAGGGGAATCCCTGCTATGCTGATGTGTCATTGGAGGCGCAGGGAACATACACAGGTCATCCGTGGCAGTGCCATTGTGATAGATTGAAATGACAATCTTCTCAGACTGAGGAGAAAAAAGATTTGTACAATGAGAAAGACATGTTCCAGAAACTTCTAGGGTTGGTATTTTTTAGTAATAACTCCTAAGGCTTTATTCATCAGAGCCACAAAGTGAAGGGAATAATAATTCTTCAGCCATTTCAGCCACTAAAGTTTTTACTACTAGTATAATATAGAGATAGCCTCTTTGCTGATTAAAAATATTATGTTTTGTGTTTTGTCACTAATCTCCCTGGAACTGACCTTTGGTGATATACTGTGTGCAAGCTATCCAATTGCTTTCCTTCCATATATGGGTATCTGTGATATTGTGAATTTTAATAAGAAATATATATACATGGTCTTAATTCCCATTTCTGGCACAGAGCTCCTAAAACCCTTAGAATTTCCTAAGAGAGTGATAATGTGTCTTTTGTTATGGCAATGAGGTGACTTTTGTAAAGTAGCTAGGATGGTTGCCAAGAGAACAAATCATGTTAGTGGTTTAGAACTTTTAACCCCACCCCCAATCTCCTTGGGAGGGAAGAGGGGGTTTGAGGTTGAGTCAATCACTAATGGTCAGTGATTTGACCAATCATGCCTCTATAATAAAACCTCCATAAAAACCCAAAAGGACTGGGTTTGGAGAGTTTCCAGGCTGGTGAACCAGAATCATGGGCCACTGAGCCCAAGCGCATAAGCTCCTTGGTTGGGAATCTCACCCTATGTGTTTCTTTATCTAGCTATTAATTAATATCTTTTGATATCCTTTGTAACAAACCAGTAATCTAGTGAGTAAACGGGTTTCCTGATTTCTGTGAGGCTTTCTAGCAAATTAATTGAACCCAAAGAAGGGGTTGTGGTAATCTATGATTTATAGACAGCCAATTGGTCAGAAGCAAGGGTAACAACCTGGATTTGGGATTTCAGTCTGAAGTGGAGGGCAGTCTTATGGGACTACGCTCTTAACCTGTGGAATCTGATGCTATCTCAAGGTAGATAGTGTCAGAATTGAGTTGAATTGTAAGACACGCAGCTGTGTCTGAGAATTGCTTTGTGGTGTGGAGACCACCCCTCACATTGGAATTTGTACTAGAATCATTAACACCCTCCTATCCTAGCTTCCTGCACTGCATTGTGCAACCTTTCTCCAACCTTTCAGCAGTTCTTGATTGCAGATAGTTTCCACATACACGTGGGGCTGGGTCTGTTTATGCATCACTATTCTGCCATTGTTCTATATTTCTATCCCTGCACCAACATCACATGGTGATGAATACTATAGCATTATAAAAAGTCTTGCTGCATAGTAGGGAAAGTTCTTATAATTCATCCTTCCTCAAGAGTGTTTAATTTTTCTTGTACTTTTCAGGCCCATACATTTTTAAAGAAAAAGTTTGAAAAGTTTCACATAAAAAGGGGCAGGGCATATTTTGGTTGGCATTACACTGACTATATACCAGGTTGGGGGGAGAAATAACATCTTTAATATTGATTTTGCCAATCCCTGAACGTGTAATATTTTTCAATTTAATTAGCTTTTTTTTCAAGTTTTCATAATTTTCTCTATAAAAGTCCTGTCCGTTTCTTGTTAGATTCAATTCCTCAAGTATGCATTTCATACGCTTTCAAGCACAGAGGTTGATGTGGGGCTCGAACTCATGGACCTGAGTTCAGACGCCCAACCGACTGAGCCACCCAGATGCCCCTTTCTTTATTTTTTTAATGTTTATTTATTTTTGAGAGAGACAGAATGTGAGCGGGGTAGAGGTAGAGAAAGAGACAGACAGACAGACAGACAGAATCTGAAGCAGGCTCCAGACTGAGCTGTCAGCACAGAGCCTGACACGGGGGTCAAACTCATAAACTGTGAGATCATGACCTGAGCTGAAGTCAGAAGCTTAACTGACTGAGGCACCCAGGCGCCCCTCAAGAGGAATGTTTTTAGAAGAGGTAGTGGGCAGAATTATTAGTGACCAGAAAAAGATATGTCCAAGTCCTGACATGCCTACCTGTAAGATGTAACTACTTAGAAATCAGGTCTTTACACATATAATTAAAGCTCTCAACATGAGATCATCCTGTTTTTAGGGTGGGCGCTAAATCTAATGACTAGTGTCTTTATAAGAGACAGAAAAGGAGAAGATACAGAGACACACAGAGGGGAAGAACACTATGAAGACCCAGGCAGAGATGGGAGTGATGTGTCTACAAGCCAGGAAGCACCAAGAATTGCTAGAAGCCACCAGAAGCTAGAAGCCACCAGAAGAGAGGCATGGAGGGAGAGAGCTCCTAGAAGGAACCAAAACTGCCAACACCTTGATTTCAGACTCTGGCCTCCAAAACTCTGAGAGAAACTTACACAGAAAATAACATAGGAAACCCGCTTAGTGACGGAGCAATTCGAAAAAATTTCTTAAACAAGTTACAAAAAGACCTGGCCACTAAAGAAAAGATTCATATATTCCTCTATGTTGAAATCATCATCTTCTGGGCCAGGAGGCCCTGCAGCGGCCAGTCAGCTAGGTTTCGAGAAGCCTCTCTGCCTGCCCAGCCCACCCTCAGGATGCCCAAAAGGAAGGCCAGCTCTGCCAAGGGGGCTGCGAAGGAGGAGTCCAAGAGGAGATGGGGGGAGGTTGTTAGCCAAACCTGCTCCTGCAAAGATGGAAATGAAGCCAAAAAAGGGGGCAGGAAGGGATAAATCTTCAGACAAAAAAAGTGCAAGCAAAGAGAAAAGTGGAGCAAAGGGAAACTAGGCTGAAGTGGCTAACCAAGAAACGAAAGAGACTTACCTGCAGAAAATGGAGAAACTAAAAACGAGATTCCAGCCCCTGATGAAGCAGGAGGGAAAGAAGCTACGTCTGATTAATATCATACATACCATGTCTTATCAGTCATCCCTGTTCCCCTTCTTGCACAATCCAGAGGAGTACTTTGATCAACTATTTTATAAATGCAAGTTTTTTAGTAGCTCTAGAAACACTTTTAAGGAGAGACGCCCACTTCATCCCATTTCTTAAGTGTCAATGCTTTTTTTAAAGAGGTGAAATCATTTTCTTGTTATTTATTTATTTTTTGGTACAATCAGAAAATATTGGGGTATTGAATATGGGAGGCTTTGACTGCCTTGGGTATCAGCTCAACATTTCACAGATGGGGTAGTTTTTATATTCTACAGTACAAAGCATATTGAATGGCAATTGGGAGTCTGTCATGCATTTAATATGTCTTGAACATTAAAAAAAAAAAAATTGTTTCCTAAAGAAAACCACTCCTTGATCTTGACTCTCCCTGTCAGAATTTTGTAAGTTCTGTAACATCTTGGTTGGTTTTCCTAGTAACTTTGTTAACGTGCTGTGCAGGATTATAAATCTGTGTATGTAGTGTATATGATATTAAATTGTGAATTAATGGGACTTAATAATGTAACAGTGTGCCAACATTTGAAGATATTGATGCTTGATATACTGTTAAGGAAAATTTGCCTCCAAAGTTTAAGCTGGAAAGTCACTGGAATAACTTAGAAAAGAATCACAACTATATGATTTTTTTAGATTTTTGATATGTATGTTAAGAATTGTGTACAAATTGAGATGTCTTACTGGTCCTCAGCACAACCGATAAAAATTCAATTATGAAAGAAAAAAATCATCATCCTTTGAACATGAAAAAACACTGCCAGAAGAATCTAAGACATGCCACAAAGTAGGAATTATGCAGCAGAGTCAATCAACAAAGTACTTGCTCTAAAATACACTTCTATGAATCTACCAGGAAGTCAAACAACTTAGTAGGGAAATGAACTAAAGTAAGTAAACAAACAAATAAAAAAAAAAAGTAGGAAACACAACACAAATGGCTTGTGAGTACATGAAAAGATGGTCAGCATGAAAATCAAGACATAGTAAGTTACCATTTTACCCCAGAGTAGCAAAAAATTTCAAAGTCTGATAACAGCAAGTGTTAGCAAGGAAGTACAGCAACTGGAAATCCTGTACCCTGCTGGAGAATGCAAATTGGGACAATCAAGTTGGAAAGTTGTTTGACATTATCTAGCAAAATTGCAGACATATATACTCTATAACCCAGTAATTTTATTCCAAAGCTGATGTAATCAGGAGACATGAATAAGAATGCCCATAGTAGCTTTGATTAGAATTGTTAAAAATGGAAACAACCCAAAAGCCCATGTGTAACAGAATGGCTAAAAGAGGAATCCTACTGATACAATGAAATACTGCCTACATATATAAATGAATGTGCTGCCACTCTGTGCTTCAACAGGCAAGTAATGACAACAATATGTTCAGTATGATTCCATTTAGATCAATTTACAAAAAGAAAATTCAACCACATTGCTTAGGGAGGAATATGTAGGTGGTAAAACTATAAATAAGTACAGTAAAACCTTGGATTGCGAGTAACTTGTTTTGTGAGTGTTCCACAAACATTTCTAATATATTTTAACTTGATACACAGGCAATGTCTTGCAGTATGAGTGTTAGGTGATGCCAAATGTCACATGATCACAACTGAGCCAATGGTTCTTGAAGTTCGCTTTGACATACAAGTGCTTTGGATTACAAGCATGTTTCTGGAGTGAATTATGCTCCCAAACCAGGATTTTACTGTACAAGGAAAAGATGATCACAACCGTCACAATATTGGCCACATGGGAGCAGGCGAGTGGGAGATAATAGGGGGAGAGACAGGGGGAACTTCTAAGGAACAGCAGTGTTCCATTTCTGAACCTGAGTGGTAATATCCAAGCAAATCAGAGCTAGACAGTAAAGAGGTAAAAAAAAAAAAAAAAATGTTACTCAGGACTATTGCAATCGGGGAAGAGATCTCAGTATAGAACCAGCTCAATTCCGAATACAGTGCGTAAAAGTGGGGATTTACAGCCAAGGAGCAGGGTGGAGGTCAGTGGATAGAAAATTACTAAGAGGAAACATCAGGGTTATGGAGGGATTCTGGCAAATCTGACCCAACAGGATTCTTGCTAAGGACAGGCCAATCTGATCAACCACTTAGGGGGATATTAGGGGGGATAGTTGAGGACCAGGAACCCGAATAGATACCAAGAGTGATTGGATGTGGAGGATGGGGATTCTTACTAAATGGACTCAGCAGAGTTTTTGCTGAAACCATATTTTATAAGGAAGTGCCCAGATGGCCCTTTCTGAAGGCTCAGGAACTTGACTAAACCTTGGCCAAACAAAGAATCTTTGACAATAATTACATGGGTGTTTTCTTACAATTATTTTCAAAATGCAGATACATGTTTTATAGTCTTCTGTGCATAGGATACATTCCACAACGTAAAAAAAAAATACAATAGATTATTTAACTGGAAGATAGATGGAAGGGAGACCATTAAGTAAAGAAATTTATACGACATTATATTATGGTTCAGTGTTAGGCTTTTTAGCCTGTTTTTAATTCTCTTAGTCACATTTCAGTGATTTTTGGTATTCACCAATTTGATATTCATTGAGCTTTTCTGGTTGTGGGCACCCTTTTAGATGATGTGGAAGATCATGGTCTCTGCAGTCAAATCTCTGCTTAAAGTCTGGTAATGATGAGATCACTAACACAGTCAGGTAACTACAATGGTTCAAGTATGCAGATGGGGAGATTTGGAGGAGTGATTTCAGAGATGTGCACCAGATGGTCACTGAGCCAGAAGAGAGTCATGGCACTCCAGACCAAGAGAAAAAATAACCAAGGAAGGTAACAAACAAGGAACTGACAGAACAGTCCAGCTGGTTTTGCTGGACTGTAAGATGCATACTGGGAAGTGGCAAGAAACTGGATTGCAGATGCATGCCTTATTAGGTGTATTTTTTGGAATTATGTTTGGTCACGGTGGATGAAATGTCCAAAATAACAGTGGCATGCAGACAGCAGGTCACTGCTTTGTCATATAAAACATGCGTGCATGTAGGTGGTGGCTGCTGTGATGCTCGACATGGAGGCCAGGGCCCAGACTCCCTCTGTGTACCGCTCCACGGTCCAAACACAGCTAATAATTAGCACAACACAGGTCTTTAAAATAAAAGTGGTTTTATTACAAAATTCTAAAACTGTGCTTTAAAGGATGGTCACAGGAATACTGCATAAGAAGAAGAAACATATGTTCATAATTCAATCACATAGCAGACTTTATATTGTCCACAGAATCAATATTTAAAAAACATTCCTCTATGTCAGTTAAAAAGAGCCTTCAGAGCACCATTATTTGAAGGGAAGGTATTTTGCACATCAGAGTTCATCTTTGGTCTGCAATTAAGAAGCAAAATATTTAGTGCCATCAAGAAGTCTTATACGCGTCAAGATAACTTACGTTAGTCTATTAATTATTTTCCCCTAAAGGTGGAAGCAGTGAAAAAGGCAAGTGGGCGCTAAAGGTTTGTAGGGCCTGGGACTATGCCCGGAATCCCTCCTGGGGAAAGTCACATTGTATTTTATCGGACTGCTGATGGGGAACACAAACATGTAAGTGTTTGCATTACTGTAAAGGGCTTTGTGTTATGTATCTTATCTGTGAAGGGCTACAGCAGACAAGGAGGAGGAAATTAACGAAGCCTCTAAGTCCACTGGTCAGTGTTGGCACTCCCCAGCATCACTCAGACAAAGATAAAAAATAAAAAAAGAGGACTGGAGAAAGGAAGCCGCCCAGTTTCATTTGGAGCCAACAGAAGTGTTGTGATACCAAATCACAAATTTCATGAGCGAGTACATTTCAATTCTGGAAAATTTTTAAAAGATTTTATTTTTTAAGCATTTAATTTATTTTTTAAGTAATCTCTACACACAATGTGGGGTCAATCCAAGATCAAGAGTTGCAAGCTCTGCTGACTTAGGGTGCCCCGAAGTCTAGCAAGTTTTTTTTTTTTTTTTTTTTTTTTTTGTCAATGGCTTTAACTAATTTAATGAACTTCCAGCACTGACAAGCGTTAACACTGATGAAGAACCCTTTCTGGGTGGGGGTGAGGGGGTTGGTTAGTTACTTAGTGGCAAGTCTCTACTCCAAACAAAAAAAGGAAATAACCAAAACTGATTTGTAGCACCTGCTGTTGTCATGGTGACTCTCCCCCACCAGGCAGATTCCAAGGTACCAGAAATTAACTAGTGTGCAAAATTCCTAATATGTAACAGACAGTGAGCTTATATAAACTGATTCTATCATACCACTGGATAGTGGTCACTTAATTCGTTTCAAACCCCCTGTGAGTCAGGCATGGTAACTGCCAAATCTGCCTTCTCATTTTTGGTCACAATATCACAGTTTTGAGTTTGTTCTTTTAGAGACATGATGACATTGCTTAAAATAATATCAAGCCAATATATTACATATGTATACGTTTATGTAATGTATATGTATACATAGAGTGTAGAGATATACACTACAATTTTATATAGTATATATTCATTCAAACAAAAAGCATTACAATCAAAACAACCCTCCCCTGCCACATCATGTCTTTACACACAACCAGGCACACAATCTGGTGATGGAGACTAGTTCTTGGTCCTAGCCTTGCTATAATCCAGCTGGGTGGTTATGAGCTAAATTCTTCTTTAGGCTTCGTTTTTATAACCGTAAGATGAAGGCATTTCCTGGGTGACCCCTAAGGTCCCTTTTTTTTTTTTTTAATTTTTAAAAAATATTTTAGTAGTCTCTGTGCCCAACATGGGCCTCAAACTCACAACCCCAAGATGAAGAGTCGCACACTCCACTGACTGAGCCAGCCAGGCGCCCCCCTAAAAGGTCCTTTTAGACTTACAAGTCTGTGTAAATCTACCATTTGTTAATGAAATCAGTATATATTGGTGGTATGAACAGAGATTGCTCTTAAATGCATAATCTGGTAATATATGAATAATCACGGTCATATATTTTTCATCTCTAAACTGAGATGATGAGTTTTGCCAAAGCCATCTCCCGTGACACATGTGAAAACACTTTTAAAATTATAAACCTCTATTCAAAGGCCATGTGAATTCTCACGTTAAAAGAAGGCTCTCCTCCACTTTGCCGGGGGCTCCTGGACTTCTCCCCTACCTGCATCTTGGTGCCCTTTCTCTGGCCATGTTGTTCCCACGGCATCTGCCCCTCCGGTAGACTGAAGGGCAGGCAGGCCCCCAGAGAAGCTCAAATAGTGGCTGCCCGACTGAAGGACTGAAGGGACGGATGAGGACTTGGAACAAGACTAGTTCTTGCTCTGCCACTGCCGGTTCGGGTTACCTGTTTCCTATGGCACGTGCAAGGAAAGAGGTCATCTTCAGTCTGTGCTTCTACCCTCTGCATGCCCTCTCGGATTTGGGGCTCACTCACTTGCAAATTGGCATATTCCTGTGGAAGCAACAAGTCAGAAGTGTGCCTTTTGTAACTCAGATCACATCCACCAAATCAGATACAGTGGAATTTGCTAGGATATGGTCCTTTTAATTCATATGTGTCAAGTTGTGAGAAGCAAAATTCATCATACTCCCCTTAAACCCCCAATAACAGAGTTTCTGAGAGGTGGCTGTCCTTTGGATACCAGCTGCTGATTGCTACTGCACCTCTCCTTATTCTATTCTTCATTTATTTATTTTTAATGTATTTATTTATTTATTTTTTTGAGAGAGAGACAACCCTGTGGGGGGGGGGGGGGGGGGGGGGGGCAGAGGAGGGGCGGGGCAGAGAATCCAAAGCCAGCTCTGTGCTGACAGCAGAGAGCCCCCACTCAGGGCTCAAACTCACAAACTCACAAATTGAGATCATGACCTGAGCCAAAGTCAGATGCTTAACTGAGCCACCCAGGTGCCCCCATCATTTATATGACTTGTACGGTTTTGGTTTTGCCAGCTTCTGCCTTGAAGTGAAAATAATTGTGCACACGGTCTGCCCTAGACTGGGAATTTGAGGCTAGAACATATTTCCACCATGGCTTGCACAGCTCGGCCACCACCTTGATCTATCATCCGCCTGCTGTGTGTTAGGCTCTGGGCCAGGTGATGATGCTCTAGGAAATGTAATCCGAATGAGTGAGCACAAGCCTGTGGACCTTGAGGAATTCAGACAGTAAATATTCCACTTCACCCTCTCCATCCCTTCACCAGCCCCTGGGAAGGTTAGAAAGAGGGAGGAGCCAGTGCAGACCAGAAACAGATCAACTGTTCTGGAGTAGAGTCTAAGATTTGGGGCTCAATACCTGCAATTTTGAGATTAAAAAAAAATCTTAATTTAGATCTAGTAGTATCATTAGGAAATTACTTGTTACTACTGCATTTTTTATTTTTTTATCTTTAATTTTTTTTAACTATTGCATTTTTTATATTTTATTTTTTATTATCTTTAATTTGTTTAACTACTGCCTTTTTTAAAGTTTTTAGTATCTTTAAGTTTTTTTAACTACTGCATTTAAAAAATTTTTTATTCGCTTTAATTTTTTTAACTACTGCATTTTTTAAAAATACCCTTTTAAGTTGTCAGATATACTTTGATTATAATCCCTAAATGCTTAGGCCCATGAAAACAGTTTCCAAGAGAAGCCATGGCTCATATGGAGTCAGCAGTATAGGTCAGAAGACACTGGGCACTGTTTAGACAAAGAAATGGTAAAGATTGTACAAAGAGCAGGGGCGCCTGGGTGGCTCAGTCGGTTAAGCTGGTAAGCCTCTGACTTTGGCTCAGGTCACGATCTCACAATTTGTGGGTTTGAGCCGCACATTAGGCTCTGTGCTGACAGCTCAGAGCCTGGACCCTGCTTCTGATTCTGTGTCTCCCTCTCTCTCTGGCACCCCCCCCCCACCCCCCACTCATACTCTCCTCTCTCAAAAATAAATACTAAAAAAAATAAAAAAAAAAAAAGATTGTACAAAGAGAAAATACAGATCCATACACAATAACTTGGCAGGATCAGAGGCCAATTTCTTAACCACACAATACAGAGTGCTAACATAAATACTTTCCCCATAATGTTGTAGCATTCTTGTCTAGCTAATGTCGGGTTTGTACTATTTTCTTTATGATTTGATGTTGGTCCCTGGTTTTTGCCCACAGAGAAGTGTATGTATCTCTTTATATTAATATACTTTTAGAAACTATTACGTGAAATGTTATTTGCTCTTAATATGCCCAACTGCAAATAGTATGTCTGTTTTCTTAGAAAATACTGACCTGGAAAAGTTTAAAATAATAACAGAATATGTCATCGCCCATGAGATTATTTCTTGCAAATTCCTGTCCTGCTTTTGCTATCTTCTTTGCCTGTGGGAACAATGACAACACAAAGTCCCTTAATGAAACATGTTTTTTTCCCCATGCACACATTATGCAAACTGATCTTCAGGGTACATGTATCCTGGGACAACGGCAGGAAAAATCTTTGAGGGTAGTGTTATGTGGTAAAGGGAACATTTAACAACAGTACGTTCAAATTAAAGGGAGGTTTTTTTTTAGAGTTGAAAGTTTGAGGAATCATATTGGACCTTCTAGAATGAAGCCTCTCTTGCAGAGAGAAGGCACACATTAAATGAGGTAACAATGACTTTGTAAAGTAAATGCAAGACAAAGCTTAACTGCCTTAATTCTCAGCAATTTTCCTGAAGTTTACTTCATGCAATCCTGCAGGAACTTTTTCTTCCTGCCCGTTTGAACATTTTCATATTGTTAGTAAAGGGGAGGCAGTGCCTGAGGCTCTGATCAACCTGACCAAAAAAAGAGAGAGCATCCTCAAGGCCAACCTCTAGCTTTTTATCTCAAGTGCAGAGTGGACAGTTAATCCAGACCCCATGCCGGTGTTCACCCTGAGGGGGACAGATGTGCTACCGGGGGGGGGGGGGGTGGGGGGGGCGCGGCCTCCCACTGAGAGGGAAGGGTGTATGGCTCAGCATCCGGGATGCTCTTCGGGCACAAGACATTTAAAACGAGCCCGTGACGGTGGGGCAGGAGAGACTGACCTTACCTCTTCGTCATGATCTTTTGCCCATTTAAGTTTTTCCAGGAGATCGCTCAGGTTGCTTTTCACTGGAATGTAGTGCTTCCATGGCTGCAGCTCATTGTAAAAGTGCTCGTAGTAGATGGAGTCCTGTTTCAGCACAACACTGTCACCGACGAGGAGGTACGGCAGGCGATACGCTGCGACAGTGCCATCAACGTTTATTTGGTACTTGTGCTGAAAAACAGCAGAAGAGAAGCCTCCATCACACTTCCCTTCTCCACTCTCTTTACTCCCTCCTCTTTCCGCACTTGAAGCCTCATCATTGGCAGACACGAACTGGCCAGATTTTGCCCTCTGCCTTGGCCGTGGAGTAAGTGCTATCATATTGACACCTGGCCTAGAGCTAAAGGCTTATTGTGATGCTCTCCCAAATTTCACAAGGGGGCCACAAGTGTAACATTAGAGCAGACAATACAATACTAAGACTGCTGTCCAAAGGCCACAACCTAGGAAAGATAGGCTTATCGTGATTTTGTAATCCCTCTAATACTTTACTGATCATGTATGAGCACCTAAGCATGGTAGCCTATGCCATATTAACCGTACCTGTTAATTTTTTTTTAAGAGAGAGAGAGTGGGGGAGGGGCAGAGAGAGAGAGAGAGAGAGAGAGAGAGAGAGAGAGAATATCCCAAGCAGGCTCCATGCTCAGTGTGGAGTCTTATGCGGGGCTCGATCACACAACTGTGAGATCATAACCTGAGTAGAAATCAAGAATCAGACGCTTCACTGACTGAGCCACCCAGGTGCCCCAACCATACCTTTTAAACATCAGATGGCCACACACAAGTCTTGAGAAAATTAACAAGCGTAGATGCAAAAGCAGCTATGAATACAAATATGCCTAGAGCCATGGTAACAATTACTCTCTAGCTGTAGCAAGTGCAAAGGCCTGGCACAACACCCACTGATGAGGGATGGCTGGCAACCTCTCTTTCTTTCACAAGTCTTTGTGAAATGCATACGGAGGAAGTGATGACAATTCAACTTAACGGCCTTATTTAGGACTTGCTGCTGCCATGGAACCTATCCAAAGAAAACCTGGCCACAGGTGCAGACAGAGCTGACGCATCACTTACTTTCCCACATTCCGAGGACAGGTGAGTACCTTTTGTCCACCTTTCATTCCATGACATGGGTCTTTAAAAACCACTTAGTGGCTTAGGGGTGCCTGGGGGGCTCAGTTGGTTGAGCGTCTGACTCTTGACTTCGGCTCAGGTCATGATCTCGTGGTTTGTGGGTTTGAGCCCTGTGTCAGCTGTGTTGACAGCGTGGAGCCTGCTTGGGATTCTCTCTCCCCGCCCCCCTCTCTGCCCCTACCCCGCTTGCTCTCTCTTTCTCAAAATAAATAAACTTAAAAAAAATTAAAAAAAAAACCACTTAGTGGTTTAGAGAATAGGGCAGCGTCCCACTGCCTAGAAGAAGGAGTTAGAAAAAGGAGCAGTCCACATTTTAGACACAGAGAGGTCTCCCTAATCTCCAGGATTCCCAGGCAGATCATTTGCATGGGTTTCAAGACACTTCCCCATCAGAAAGTCTGATGTGAGATACTTGGTTTATCTCTTCTTTAGACTGTTACGATGCTCTGGGGAGAAGAATTTGTAAAATCACATACATGTATTTATTAATAAGAAAGGATTTAGAGCTGAAATGTGCTTACCTTGAGGGTGAGTTGGGGAAAAAATTCTAGCCCTACCCAGGCCCAAAGCTTCCTCGATGCATATATTTTTAAAATTTATGTATTTATTTTGAAAGAGAGTGAAGGAGAGAGAAAGAGAGAGAGAGAGAGAGCGAGCGAGCAGGGGAGGGGCGGAGAGAGAAAGGGAGAGAGAATCCCAAGCAGGCCCTGTACTGTCAGCACAGAGCCCCATTTGGGGCTTGAACTCACAAACCATGAGATCATGACCTGAGCCAAAACCAAGAGTCAGACGCTTAACCACCTGAGCCCCCCAGGCCTCCCTCCCTTGATGCATGTTTAATGTCAGGTCTGGGTACCTTGTACCCCTCACGCTGCCAAAGTGGTCCCCAGGGCCTCATGCCTTGATGTTCACTAAATTTTGTGCTCACCTCTTTCACCCCCTAGAATTTATAGGCCTCAGTTTCCTTCCCCAAATGAAGACATTTGGAAAAACAGAAAGGATTGGACACAATTGATGTCATACCTTGAAGAAATCAAAAAATGAAATGTGTTTCACGATAGGACCATATAGGCTTTCATCATGTTTAAAGAAGAAGAAGTTGGTGAAGGCAGCGTCTATAAGTTCTGGGTGTTTCCTGCTGAGCTTAACCAGTTCCAGTCTCTCTTTGCGACTGTCTCGCCCTCTCCAGACAGCGGTGGAGTTCTTGCTTTCCCAGGGAGGACCTGTGTTAGCTTGCACAGACATCATATCCAGACTTACTCTGGAAGACAAAAAGTGCAACAGATTTTCCTCCCAAACCGTCACATTGCAAAGGCTGCTGGGAAAGAACTCACCAAGGCTCTGGGTCATCTTAGACCCATCTCTCACCGGCCCATGGTTTCTAGAACAGAGTCAGTCAGGTCGTAGGTAGGCATCACGATATCCTTGGAATCCGTGGAGCCACACCAGGAAAAGATTGGATGGATGTGCGAGGTGGATTTCTTTTTTTCCAAAGGCCAGTCTCCCAGATTCACGAAAAACTCCACATCTGGCATCTTCACCTGGAAAAAGAAAGTGAAGAGCTTATTTACATTGGTTGCAGTGGATAATAGCCTCCATGGATCCGAGTGTTGGGAAAGGCAGCCTCGTGCAGGCAGTCTTTGCGGCCCCTGCTTGGTCACAGAAGAACGGGAAGAACGGGTCTCGGGTCTGGAACACTTCTTTACCAAGAAATGGAGCCCTCACAGTCTGGGCTGCACTCACCTCCTTGCGAGGGAATGTGCTTCATGTTCTGCTGAAGTGCAGGTGCCCCCGGCCCTCAGGCTGCCCCCAGCTCCCTGTGCTTGAGACCCCACAGGGAGCGCGGTCAGGGAGCTAGGCTGCGGCACGAACTGAGGTGCACACAGCCATAGCGCAGGGACCGCCACCCAGCAAGGGACGGGATGTCGTTCCCTCTCTGCAAGGAAGCGCTACACCCCCTGCCCCGTGGTGTGCACGCTGTCCTGTTCTCAGCCACCTCGAATCCTGCACTGGTTCCTTCCTCGGTGGCATTTCTCTGCCTTTTCACTTTGGCTGCATTTCTGTAATGTTCTATCCTGCAGCACAGCCAGACCACCCGGGGAGCAGGGAAACACAAATGAGAAATCCTACCAGATGAAAGGCCAGCTTTACAAGCTTCAGGTAATGATAATTAGGCCAATTTGAATAGTGAGTGATTTTTCACAATACTGTATATCTCAGTATACTAGATTTCCTTTCTGTGGTGCCTCCACAGTGGCCAATAGGCTTGCTTCAAAAAGGGATGAAGGGCGCCTGCATGGCTCAGTTGGGTAGGTGTCCGACTCTTGATGTCAGCTCAGGTCATGATCTGACGGTGGTGAGATGGAGCCCCAGCCCTGCATTGGGCTTCGGGCTGGGCATGGAGCCTGCTTAACATTCTCTCTCCCTCTGACCCTCTCCCCCACTCGTGCTCTTTCTCTCTCAAATTAAAAAAAAAACAAAAAAACACCAAAAAAACATTCTCTCTTGCCCTTCCCCTCCTTGCATGTACTTTCCTTCTCTCTCTTTCTCTCTTTCAAAAGAAAAGGGGGGGGGGGATGAAATGACAAAGGTAATCTCGGTTTTAATGCTGCCAAGAGACTCTATGATGATCAAAGAGAGAAAGAATTACTGGAAAACAATTAGAACACAAAAAATTACAAAAAAGAACTTGGGACTCTACCCTTCATTCCTGGTTAATGAGCCAGACGTTCCCATTTAAAAAATACACCCCAGGTAGGTAGGTGGTGGGACCAGACTCTAAACTCTGGAAGCCGGACACAAAAGCTGGCACTAATGATTTCCAAGCTAGGCTGCTTCTACCAACAAGTGGCACAGACATGTTCAAAGATCCTGGTTTTATATCAAGCCACAGGTAAATGTTTGGGGTAAACATCAATATATGTGTGCATGTGTATGTGTGTGTGTATGTATATATATACATATTTTTTTTTTTTTGGAGAGAGAGAAATAGAGAGTGGAAGCCTGTGATTGGGACAGGGGCAGAGGGAGAGACAGAATCCCAAGCAGGCTACACGCTCAGCTCAAAGCCTGACATGGGGCTGGATCTCACGACCCTGAGATCATGACCTGAGCTGAAATCAAGAGTCAGATACTTAACTGACTGAGCCACCCAGGCACCCCAAGACCTACTTTTTAGACAAGAACTGTTGTGGTCAGTCTGAGAAGCATCTTGAGAAGTTGGAGTCCTGAAGGGCAGTCTTTTTTTACATTCTTTCTCAACATTGTTCTGTAATATTTTCATGCTCTTTTTTTTTTTAAATTTATTAAAAAAATTTTATTCTCAAGTTAGTTAACTTAGTGTAGTTTGGCTTTAGGAGTAGAACCTAGTGATTCATCTCTTATATACAACACCCAGTGCTCATCCCAACAAGTGCCCTCCTTAATGCCCATCACCCAATTACCCCACTGCTATCAACCCTCAGTTTGTTCTCTGTATTTAAGAGTCTCTTATGGTTTGCCTCCCTCTCTGTGTCTTGTGTCTTATTTTTCTTTCCCTTCCCCTGTGATCTTCTGTTAAGTTTCTCAAATTCCACATATGAATGAAATCACATGATATCTGTCTTTCTCTAAAGGACTTATTTCGCTTAGCATAATACCCTCCAGTTCTATCCACATTGTTGCAAATGGCAAGATT
>NW_024412405.1:9427193-9458560 GCF_014898765.1 Herpailurus yagouaroundi | reverse complement strand
TCCAGAGTGGCTGCACCAGTTTGCATTCATGAGTTTGCATTCACAGCAGTGCACGAGGATTCCCCTTTCTCCACATCCTTGCCAACATCTGTTGTTGCCTGAGCTGTTAATTTTAGCCATTCTGACTGGTGTGAGGTGGTATCTCATTGTGGTTTTGATTTCCTGATGATGAGTGATGTTAAGCATCTTTTCATGTGTCTGTTGGCTATCTGGATAAGTCTTCTTTGGAAAAGTGTCTGTTCATGGCTTCTGCCCATTTCTTCACTGGATAATTTTTTTTGGGGGGGGCAGGGTGTTGAGTTTGGTAAGATCTTTATAGATTTTGGATACTAACCCTTTATCTTGTATGTCATTTGCAAATAGCTGAAGGGCAGTCTTACTTTTCCATGGATTGATACACATGCAAGGAAAACTTGACAGCACCCCGACGTCTTAGCTTAAAGGAGGCAGAATACGCATGCTATGTAGCCACCTATGTTCAGGATGAACTCACTATAAATGCTATGCAATTCTGAGAAGATACTATGATTTCCCATGAGTAATTCAATCAAGATGTAGACACAGATTATCTAATAAATTGTAATTAAGCAACTGGTAACAAATGTGGGTAGAGCTTTTCGTATCGGCCATTTTACTATCACGGTCAGGTTCTCCACCAGAACCCTGCTGAAAGCTCATTATACCAAGGAACAGGATTCAATAGACGATGTCTTCTTTGGGCTCAAAGTAGGTTGAGTATTAAGCCAACTTTATTTTAAGACATTTTCCCTTCAAAAGTATTGTTATCGATCGAATTCTGTCCCCTACAAAAGATAAGCAAAAGTCCCAAACCCTAGTATCTCAGAAAGACATTTTTTGGAAATAGGGTTGTTGCAGTTATAATTAGTTAAGCTGAGGTCATACTGGAGTAGGGTGGGCCCTGATTCAATATGACTGGTGTCCTTAGAAGAGAGAGACACACAGGGAAGGCCGTGCGATGATGGGGCAGAGGCTGGAGTGATGTGGCTGCAAACCAAGGAGCGCCAAGGATGGCCGGCACGCCACGAGAAGCAGGGGGAGGAAGGAAGGGTCCTCCCCTACAGCTCTCAGGAGGGTCGGGGTGGGGGCAAGGCCCTGCTGACACTTTGCTCTCAGACTTGTAACCTCCAGAACCGCGAGAACAAAAATTTCTGCTGTTTTACGTCTCCAAGCTCGCAGTACTTTGTGACAGCAACAGTAGGAAATGAATGCAGGTATTCTCCAGGACATAAAGCTTCAGAATAGTATTTTAATAAGGTTCCAGGATAGAGTACCACTGAAGCTGTTATTTTTAAAAATTATATTGTGAAACCTGGGCTGAAAGTGTCTTTACCTGAGAGGAAAAAAAAAATACTTACTTTTCTAGTCAGAGAAAGTAGTATGGCATCCATGAAAATTCTAAAGCCTACATGTTCACCGTGAGTCTTGATGTAAACCTAAAAGAGAAATGAACATTTATTACGTTAATCTAACAGGACTGGCAGATTTCAATGAGGTAAAGCGTATCACAATGATCTTTAGAATGATTTAAAACAATTTTTTTTTGCTATTTATTTATTTTTGAGAGAGACAGAACGTGAGTTGGGGAGGATCAGAGAGAGAGGGAGACACAGAATCTGAAGCAGACGCCAGGCTCAGAGCTGTCAGCACAGAGCCCGACGTGGGGCTCGAACTCACGAATTGTGAGATCGTGACCTGAGCCAAAGTTGGACACTTAACCGAATGAGCCACCCAGGCACCCCAGAATTATGTTTTAAAAATATTTTATTTTATTTTTTAAAGTTTATTTATTTATTTTCAGAGAGAGAGAGAGAGAGAGAGAGAGAGAGCGAGCAGGGGAGGGACAGAGGGAGAGGGAGACCGAGAATTCCAAGCAGGCTCTGAACTGGCAACACGGAGCCTGATGTGGGGCTCGAACTCACAAACTGTGAGATCATTCTGTGAGCTGAAACTAAGAGTCGGACACTTAACCAACTGAGCCACCCAGGTGCCCCTTAAAGATTTTTATTTCTAAGTAATCTCTACACCCAACATGGGGTTCAAATCCACAACCCCCGGATCAAGAGTCACACGCTCCACCAACTGAGCCAGCCAGCTCCTCATTGAATGATACTTAATAAAACTCAGTAGCTACTTAGAGCCAAAAGGTCAAAGGAAAACAAAACAAAATAAAAAAAGTCACCAAGTCAAACAAGCAAACCTCAATTGTACCTTGTTGTCCTTCAAGGTATAATGACACAAGCTTTGTCTTTGTCCAAATCTTTTTGGGATTTCTGCTGCAATCTTTTCTGGATCGACCGTAGGAAAATGTGCCAGATCTTTCTGAATCTGAGTTATGGTCTCTGGGCAGTTCATCTCCTGCAACCAGGCTGCACTATCTTCCAAAGGACAATCACAGTTTTCATGGTAAACTGGCCCTGATTACACACAAGTAACAAAATATCACTGTAACAATTTCACTCACCATTCAAAACACGTAACAAATATCCATTATATGGCTTCATTAACACTGTTGTTGTAAAATTATGTTCCAAATTACCTTTTAAAATATATGGAGATTTGGCAACATGTTGACCTTGGAATTTAACTTCTACCTTCAGGTTTTGGTAGCTTGCATACATTCTGTATCTTACTATGAAGGACCCATCCTTCCGGTCTAAAACCTGGACTCCAACTCTAGTGAACTGCTCTTCTGGTGCTGAGATTTTAATCTGGAACACCTTTTCACCTGGAGAAGATGTGAACCTGTCACGGGAAGAACAGTAAGATATAAAGATTATTTTAAGGCACAAATGCACAAAGATTCTGCTCTCCAGTCTGTCAGCCTTACTCTTTTTCTCAAACTCTCCCCCTAACATATATGCTTGCTGCCTCTCTCATATGCTTGTAGTGCCGGAATGAATGTGATGGATCAGAGATTTAAGAAAAAGAAGAGGATGGCAGAAGGCCACAATAACATAAACATTTCATTAGAAAATTTCAAGGGAATATGTAAAGGCTACATATTCATGTAAACATAGAACCCACTTATGCCTTCCACATATAAACATATTCTTGGGGTGCCTGGGTGGCTCAGTAGGTTGAGTGTTTGGCTCTTGTTTCCAGCTCAGGTCATGGTCCCAAGGTTGTGGGATCAAGCCCCGCGTTGGGTTCTGTGCTGAGCGTGGAGCCCGCTGAATATTCTCTCTCTCCCTGAAACAAAACCAAAAACCAAAACACACACACACACACACAAACCCTCTTGTCCACCTACTATTTATTTCATGCATCTGGAAATCTGTGGTCAAATGGTGCCTGTAAAGATAACAACCTTTTGAAAAATCTCTTTCAATGATTCTTTCTTTTTCTTTTTTTTCCTCTCTCTCTCCCTCTCTTCCTTTCTTTCTTAGAGAGAGGGTGCATGTGGGCAAGGGGCAGAGAGAGAGAGAGAGAGAGAGAGAGAGAGGGAGAGAGAGAGAGACAGAGAGAGAATCCCAAGCAGGTTCCACACTGTCAGCATAGAGCCTTTGGTGGGCCGAACTCATGAACCCCATGAGTTCATGATCTGAGCTGAAACTAAGAGGCCTGTGGTCAAGTGACTGAGCCACCCAGGCTCCCCTAAAAGTTTTTTTTAAGTGAGTGTTCCCGCTATTAAGATTGTTAAAATGGTATTTAGTTTCCCCAATTGTAATACCCAAGTGACACAATTGATAACTTTTTTTTTTTTTTCTGCTTTGGAAAACTTCTTGAAAGTTTTTCTTGGAATACCCAAGATGTTTTTTTTTCCCCTTACAAAATATATGTGGTCAGCATCCTCGAATAACGAAAAGACAATCATTTCACAGAAGTATGTGAATTCTAATTTTATTTTAGGGAGAGAGAGAGACAGAGCATTTTATTTATTTTTATTTATATTTTAGGGAGAGGGGCAGATGGAAGGAGAGAGAGAATCGTAAGCAGGCTCCATATTGAATGTGGAGCCGGACTCCAGGCTTGATCCCAGGACCCTGAGATCTTGACCTCAGCTGAAAGCTCTCCTGACTGAACTGAGCCACCCAAGTGCCCCAGAAGTATGTGAATTTTAAAAGTCCGTTTTAAGTTATCATCTTAATGGTTGAATTCAATGGAATGCAATAATGTTTGTTACAAACACACAGGAGACTCACACTGATACTTTCCCTCTTAACTGTAAAGTTTCAAACAGTGTTTCATTTTTCTCTGTGTTTCAAAACTCGCTCACCTGCAGAAGTCTACCTGAAAGCAGAGGGCAGCACCAGAGAGGGATGAACCAACCGACTTTTTCACAGCTGGATGTGTACATTCCTTACAACAGCTTAAGCAAAAGTAAGTAGAAACATAACTTCCAGCAAAGTGCGGAGGCTTTGTCTCCCCTGTCAGAATATCTAGGAGAAGAGGGAATCCGGAAACATTTCTAAAGCTACAGGGAAAAATTGATTGGGATGGGGAAAGACTGTTACAATCGCATGTGGATAGCATCCAAATATCCTGGAATTTAAACCGCTGTGGAAAAACCTTGGGCGGATAAAAAAAAAAGGGAGAAACGGTCCATTTTCACTGCATTCCAAAATAGGGAGCCGTTTCTGGACTTACTTATTTCCTGACGTATCCACCGCCTGAATGTAGAAATAGCGAGCGGGAAGCACGACAGCTGCCTTCAGCCCGGGTCCCCATACTTCGCTCTTCTCCGGACTCAGTCGCCTCTCTCCGCCGGTCTCGGCAAGTGCTGGCACTGTCCCCAGAAAGAAGCAGTAAAGCAGCAAAATGCTAAACATTTACAAGACCGACTCTCGAAATGATCCACGGATAAATGAAGTGGAAGAAGTGGACGGGACCAGCGGCGGCTTGGGCAGGGGCACGTTGGCCGATCGCAGCAGGAAACACGACTCCAAAAAGGTGTCGCTTGCTGGGCTGGGCAGGCGCGCGGGTCTCCTCTCTCCCCCAGGACAGTCACAGGCGGATCGTTGGCTGGTCCGGCTGAAGGATGCCACCCGTTCCCAACACGCTGCTCCTCTTTCTCCCGACAATGATAAACTTGCGTTGCTCTTAGAACTGGAGCATCCTTGGGGGCGAATCGGTCTCAGGCTCCAGCCCAAGGTGCAGGGCGAGGGGATTGGCCCGCGTGTCGCCGGGCTGAGTAAGGCCCTCTCCAAGTGGATGGCGCGGTGGCGTCCGTGCTCCACGGCTTCCTGGGACATGTAGTTCGCGATAGGACTAGCGGAAATCCTGCCAGGTTTTACCTACTCTCACTCGTTTATTTACTTTGCGGTCACCGCTTACATACAAGGTGCCCAACAGAGGGGCATGCGGGGGCACAGCTAAGAGTAAAGAAAAAAAATTGTCACCATACCCTCCGCACGTGCAGAGGGCAGGTATTATAAAACACGATGAAAGGAAGGTGTTGTCAATGATATCTGACAACCGGTCGCCGGGCACAGCCGTCCAGGGCGCTGTCCCCGCGCGCTCCAATGGGACGAGAGACGCCAGCCCCAGGGTAACTGGAGGCACGTCGCGGGCAGCGCGCGGGAAGCTGTGATCCGGGTCTGGTGCCGGCTCTGCGGCTGCCGCAGCGACTCGACCCCGCCGGACAGGCCGAGAGGTACCCGGGGCTGTGGGCCGGGCGGAGGTGGCTGCGGGCTGCTGTGCGCCCAGCGCGCGGGGCCATCCGCCCGGCACTCGCGCGCCGCGGGCAGGGCCTGCTGTTGCCCGCCTGTCCTGGGCGCCGCCTGTGGCCTCCTGGGTTGCCGGGGGCCGTGGGCTCCCTGGAGCCCCGTGGCCGTCCGAGCGGTGGCCACTGCATCCGTGCCCGTCCTCCTCCTGGGAAAAAGTGGGGTGAAGAGCTGGGCCGCAACATGGGGGGAGTGTTAGGGAGATGAGGGGCGAGTGCTCTCGGGAACAAAGCCCGATTTGGAGATGTCCGCGTGGATACCGTTGGCTCCTGCCTGGCGCGGGTGTCCACGCCACGCCGGGCAGGGCCTGGCCGGGAGCGCGCCGTGGCCGTCCCTTCTTCCCCGCACGTCTGCCCCTTGGCCGCGGCCGGTGGGGGGGGGGGGGGGGGGGGGCCCGGGGGGGGCCCCCGGGGACCAGGAGGGGTCACGGAGCTCCGGTATCGGACCCAGAGCCTCCAGCTCTCCCTCCCACTTCCCTCTCGGGACCTCTGCCAGCTGCCCGGAAAACCCAGACCCGCCGGGGGGCTCCGCGGGCAAAAAGCTGGCCTGGGTGGGCGTCCAGGCGGGGCTTGTCTGTTTTTTAATTTTTTTGCAATTGTCTTGAGTATCGATTTCAACTGGTGCATTCAGAGCTCAAATAGGCGACTCCCTCCTGGCCCGGGGGGCAGTAACTGACGCGTCCCACCCGCCCTGGAGCGTCGAGAGTCCGGAACCTCCCGCGGCCCCGAGCGGGTTGGAGGCGATCACCCCGCGGGTGTCCGCAGCGCTCCCCCTAGCGGCGGACTCCGGCTTCCGGCCCAGGCGGGAGGCGGGCGGAGCGGCCCGGAGGCCTCGCTGCGGGGACCGGGGCTGGGGGGCTGGGTCCCGGAGAGCGCGCGCGGGCCGAGGCGGCCGCCGGAGGGGCGCGGGCTGGGAGCGCAGCCTGGCTCCTCCCCTCGCCTGGCGCCGCCTCCTCACACACCGCCGCGGCGTGGCGGGGACCGGCCTGCGAGACTGTCGCTTGGGTCCCGGCGGCCTCTGAGCCTGGCGGCGGCGCCGCGAGCTTCGCAGAACAGGGAGGTGGGAGCTCCGCTCGCTTGCCCCGGGAGCCTGGGCTGCACGCCGCCGGGAGGACCCGGTATCCTTCGTAGGCCCGCGGCCGCAGCCCGGGAAGGGGCTCGGGTCTGAGCCCGGCAAGGGGCCTGGTGCGCGTGTGGAGGACACCGGGGAGGAGGACCGAGACCTGACCCGCTGGGGCTTAGCGCGTCTGGCCCAGCTCGTGGGCGCCTTTTCCACTGTTAGTAAGTCACTTCCATGCTATTACCTTTCACTGGCCTTCCGTATGGAATACAGATAATAGTTGTCACATGGGGAGGCTTGCTGAAGAGACTTCTGAAGGTCTTTCGTTCTCTAAGCCAACTTGATACTTTGAAATACGGATTGGAAATATAACCCGAAAAGAATGTAGCCTAGGCGATGGATACTGACCTTACAAATGGAGCGTTTATTCGACAGAACAGTTCGTTCTAGTGACTTCCAAAAATCGTTACTTTACAGGTGCATGTTATAAAATTTTGTTCACTCACAGTTAAACAGTATTTCTGTTGCCTGTGCCATGATGGTTGAGAACATCATTAAATTGAGCCTTAGGCCCTTAGACATTCTTAGTAAAATCGTAATAGAGCATCTCCACTCTTACTTGGATTAAGAAACATCATTCTCACAGACGACACCCAGGGAGGAGGAAAAAGAGGCTGTTTAGCCTAATGTCCAGCCCCTGATTCGTAAAGCCTCTCCTAGTAAATCTTCCTGGAATCTACTAGGCTCCTAATCCGGGGCTTAAAATAATGCCTGGCATGATGTAGGCACTTACAAGTTAAGTCTTTGTTGATGAAACTTTTAAAAAATGCTCTTCCCTGGGGATAGCCCTGGTAAGACTTATTAAGGAAAGGTACTGAGTATGCACAGGGTGACCTAGTCTGGTCTGGGGAGCAAAGAAAGAATCCCCAGAAAGTGACATGGAAGGATATGAGCAATAAATGGGGATTAACCAAATACTGGAGGGTGAGTAGGAGGAGAACGCATCCAGAGATTGGAAAGTTGGAAGGAGGAAGGGGGCTGTGAGAGAGGGATGGGGCTAAGGAGATCCATCCTGGGGCCAGGAGTTGGCTTTTTGTTCAAAGAGCCGAAGGTTTTAGGCAGGGGAGTTATGTGAGCATATATATGTGTCCAAGCTTTATTTTCTAATAACTATGCACAGGTCAGGTTAGAAATATCATCCCAGGGGTGGGGTGGTGCTAGGAGTGGGGATAGACTTGGGAATGGTTTACCAAAATAGGAACAAAAGGAGATATGAGGTGTGACCAAACCAGAGAAGCTACAAGCTATTTAGTGGAGGGACCACTGCACCTTTGTCCCTCAGTGTTTCCTGAGGCTATAATTACAACATAATACAGTGATTGCTGTCTCTAATGATTCTGTTATCAGTAATAACTTGTGCTCAGTTCACTCTAGGAAAGCCTGAGGACGCGATAATAATAGATAATACTAACATCAGTTAGCTTCAGGGGCTCACACTGACATGGGGAGAACATTCCCCAGACCTGACAGATATTAAGGGAAGAAAATAAACATCAACAGCGTTTGGGTCATGGGAGTTGGATGATTTTCATTTTCTTTGTGTCATATCTTGGTATTTTGTAGTAGTTTTCTCTGTCATTTGTTTTACTTCTGTGATAAAAATCTAGAAACATTACACAATTTTTCAAAGAGAAATTTCCATAAACGATGCTTCAAAGGAGAACGTTTTCATACTGGTATTGGCTTTTATTGACAATTGATATAAATTATGCCCTTATGTGGATGATCTTCACTTTTTTTTTTTTTGTAGAAGTGCAACCAAAGAGATCATGCTTGTTGAGTGACCATTATTTAAAAGCAAACAAACCCAAAACGCAAAGAAAACCAGACTATTAAACTTTTTGTTAATTAAGTGCTATGTTCTTTCTTGTCTTTAGCTTCCAGAAAGTTCAACCCTACCTTTTTTTAAAGAAAAAGTTTATTTATTTATTTATTTACAGAGAGAGAGAGCACGCACAAGAAGAGAGCACAAGCAGGAGAGGGGTAGAGAGGGGGGGAGAGAGAATCCCAAGCAGGCTCTGCATTGTCAGCACAGAGTCTGATGTGGGGCTTCATCTCGTGAACTGTGAGATCATGACCTGAGCAGAAATCAAGAGTCAAGAGTCAGATGCTTAACCACCTGAGTCACCCAAGTGCCCCTCAGCCCTACCTTTTGTGCTCAAATGCACTAATTTCCTTTTGCCTATGTTTTTGATAAGAATATTCTCTATATGTTCCAAATGAGCATTCTTCATAACATCCCCACGCTACAGAGAGCTGGTCCCATGGGCACACTTCTATTAAATCTGAGGAAGGAAGCTGTGACAAAGTAGAAACTAAGCTTGAGATGAAGAGACAAGGGCAGTGCCCGGAGCATTTCTGTCCCCACCACTTCCTCTGATGGACTCCAACACCCTTGGGTCACTACCCCTTACTTACCAAGGCCCTATGAACCCTACCGCAACCCACCCATACAGCCCCAATGCCACAAATAATACCTACCTCCATCCACCACGCTGGCTCTCAGAGAAAGGCACCAGGACAACAGATCAGTAGAAAGTGCTTTGTTAGGTCATCTGCTAAGAATCAGAGAAATCGACTCCTCAGA
Source organism: Herpailurus yagouaroundi (assembly GCF_014898765.1). Classification (NCBI taxonomy): domain Eukaryota; kingdom Metazoa; phylum Chordata; class Mammalia; order Carnivora; family Felidae; genus Herpailurus; species Herpailurus yagouaroundi. The sequence continues at coordinate 9,449,170 of NW_024412405.1, read as the reverse complement.
AAAGCCCAGTGTGGTCTGTACAGCCTCAGATACAAGCTTCTCTTTGCATCTTCCTCCAACATCACCATGACACCAGGAGATGAGGAAGAAAGAGAAGGCTTAAAGCTTTCTGTGAAGAGATCCACTGCTAGCACTCCCAGGATTTCTTGAAAACAAGAGAAGTTTCCCAAATGATACTGTTGGGGGTTCCATCTTTGGTGGGGAGGTTCCAGCCAAACCGACTTTTCTGCGAATAACTATAAACTGCACCAATTCCAAAAAACTCACTCCCCATAGGTTTGAATGGAAGGAAAGCATTCCTGGGGTGCCTGGGTGGCTCAGTGGGTTAAGAGTCCTACTCTAGTCAGCTGTGCTGACAGCTCAGAGCCTGGAGGCTGCTTCGGATCTTCTCCCCCCTCTCTGCCCCCCCCCCCCCACTTGTTCTCTTTCTCTCTCTCTCTCTCTCTCTCAAAAATAAGTAAACATTAAAAAAGAAAAAAGGAAAGCATTCCTTAAAAATAAAGGGAATGGAATCTCTTGTAGGATATGTGGAGTCCTTCTTGTAATGAACTCTGTTACCTTAAATTACATGTAGGACATGCCTTACCTTTACTAGTTTCTGCTCACAGATTTAGAGGGACCACGGCTCTTGTGGCAATCCTTCTTCTGTTATTTCTTATTGCCTTAGAGGTTTTTGTCATTCAATATTTGTATGAGGGGTTTTATATAACCATTTTCTGTAACCTAAGAAAATTATTCTCACTTCTAATTTTTTAAAAATAAGTGAATGGGCAGAGATATTGACTAGTGAACATCAGACTGGTTACCTGGGGCGGGCTGTGTCTCTTGAGTACTTTTCTATCACTAGAGCCCTGTGGGGTGGGCACACTCAGAACTGGCACCTGCACCCTGTGCCCTCCTGTACCACCTGTGCTGGTCTGACTCATCAAGGTCCTGTAAATCTTCGACTTCCTCAAATGCCCTTGGTTTCTATTTAAACTGTTCTGTTTTCTTCCCCAAAGGAACTGGTGTAGACTTGAAAATGAGTTTTTCCTGAGACTGACCAGAAGTTAGTGACTACTAACTATAATTGTGGTGATGGATACACAGCTTTATTGGGATATAATTCACACATCATACAATTCACCTGTTTCAAATGTCCAGTTCAGTAGCTTTTAGTATATTCATAATGTTGTGGATTCATCACCTCAATCAATTATAGAATAGTTTCATTATTACAAAAAGAAACCCCATCATCCCCAACCTCCTCCTCCCTCCCAGCTGTAGGTAACCCACTAATCTAATTTCTGTCACTAGAGATTTGCCTATTCTGAACATTTCATATAAATGGAATCATACACTGTCTGCTCCTTTGTGACTGGCTTCATTCATTTAGCATAATGCTTTCAAGGGCCATCTGTGTTGTAGCATGGGTCAGTATTTCATTTATTTTTATTGCCCAATATTCTGTAGCATGGATAAACTACATTTTATTTATCTTACTTACCCATTCATCAATTGATGGATATTTGGGTTGTTTCTCCTTTTTGGCTATGATAAATAATGCCGCTACGAACATTTCTATGGACATATGTGTTCATTTCTCGTAGCTTTATACCTAGGAGTGAAATTGCTTGATCATATGGTCACTCTGTAAGTGTTTGAGGAACTGTTTTCCAAAGTGACTAGACCATTCTGCATTGCCTTCAGACCTGTATGAGGATTCCAGTTCCACCACATCCTCAACAATCCTTATCGTCCATCTTTTTCATTAGAGCCATCCTGCTGGGTTGACATAGTGTCTTATTGTGGTTTTGATTTGCATTTCCGAGATGGCTAATGATGCTGAACATCATTTCGTTGTGTTTATTGACCATTTCTACACTGTCTTTCGAGAAGTGACTATTCAGATATTTTGCCTATTAAAAAAAATTTTTTTTAATGTTTTTATTTATCTTTGAGAGAAAGAGAGAAACAGAGCCTGCGTGGGGTGGGCAGAGAGAGAGGGAGATACAGAATCTGAAGCAGGCTCCAGGCTCTGAGCTGTCAGCACGGAGCCTGATGTGGGGCTCGAACTCACGAACCACGAGATCATGACCTGAGCTGAAGTCGGATGTTTAACTGACTGAGCCATCTAAGCGCCCCTAGATATTTTGCCCATTTTTAATTGAGTTGTTTGTATTTTTTTATTATTCTAAAGCATTATTGTAAAATAATTTTTTAATAAAGCAGATGGGCAGTGATTGTGACTCTAGGTGTTTAGTAGTTGTAAAATATTCATTGAATGAACCCATGTGAAACATTTGATATATTTCTTAGTCTTTTGTAGTGTCTAGCGGATTGTTGATGTTTCTTTCTCCTCCCTCTTTTCTTAGGATCCCATTTTGCAGCTCCCAAGTTTCTGTAGGATGCTCTAAACGATTGTCACAGTTGGTTTTCGAGTAGCAGAAAGAGTTGCAACTTCTCCTTAACAGAACTTTTATAGTTGCATTCAATGCCTAACGTTGCAGAAGCAGAAAGGGCAAATGATTCTGGAAATGGTGAGCACAAATCCGAGAGAAGGTCTCCTGAAGAGAATCTACACGGTGCTGTACAGTCTTTCTGCACTCGTGCCTCGGGGGCACCCTTGGGCCCCAAAGGAGATGGTCATTATCCGTGGAGCTGTCCAGTGACCCATACTCGGGAGAAAATTTATGCCATCTGTTCAGACTATGCCTTTCTCAACCAGGCAACCTCAATCTATAAACCTCCAAATTCAACCCGCTCTTCTTGTCTTCCTGATAGTACCTCTTTATCTGCGGGAAATAACCCATCAAGATACATTGGCATCCCAACTAGTACATCAGAGATCATCTACAATGAAGAAAATAGCTTGGACAACTTATCCAATAGCCTGGGCAAGCTACCTCTCGCATGGGAAATTGATAAGTCTGAATTTGATGGGGTGACCACAAATTTGAAACACAAATCAGGTAAGGAAGGAGGCGTGAATTTCCCATGTGAAAATAATAAGAAAACAATGTATCTTGTTTAAGCTTGCCATTAAGCATGGTTTCCTTTTTTATACTGCTATACAAGGAACATTGCTATCATGTCTATCACTGTAGTAAAGAAATAACTTTGGGCATAGGACATTTAGTTCATTAATGGCTTGCCACTGGAAACTGCACACATAACCTTAGCATTTTGAGAGCTTTGAAAAATCTAAGAATGCTGTAAAATACCGGTATTGCAGATAAGTATACAGTGGCTTAGAAATGGTTAATGAGGTGGCTAGAATAACATACCACTATTTTTTAGTTTTGCAGAGACATGAATTCATCTTTCCCAACTAAACGTTTAGTTTTTTCTTCTGTATAACTGTGGCTTTTTCCTTTTAAAATTGTTTGAGCACCCAGCAGGGTCTCCAGGTACCACTGACTAGGTTGTGTACTGCACAACTTAAGAGGGCGCTATTCACCCAGGGTGCAATACAAAGCCTTCGCAATTGCAGGGTGGTGGCCCTGTGGCAGACACTACTGCTTTTCACTTCTTTCTTTTGAACTCACAGTAATACAGGATTTTTATGTGGTGGGTACTCTTATTTTATAGGTAAAGAGATTGAGGCTCAGAGAGGTTGAGGTGCTTGTGGAAAGACAATAGCTAGGAGGAGGTGGAGGTGGGATTTGTATTTTACTTCTAGGCTTCTTTTTGTAAAACCTCCATACTTCTTGTTCGTTTGTCAGCTTGACTTGTTTCCCAGAATGTTATGTAAATATGTGTTCTCAGCGTGTCAGGGGGGTTTCACCTTGTGTCTATATTTACAGGTGATTGGTCTGTAATTTTTTGTAATATATTTTTCAGGTTGTTGGAATTAGGGCTATGCAGGTCTCCTAAGACAAGTTGGGAAGTGTTCTCTCCTATTTTCTGAGGGCTTTACAGAGGGGTGTAACAATCTCTGTGATCATGGAGTTGTCTTGATTCCCATCGATTCTGTCAAGTTATAGTTTGTCCATTTCATCTAAGCTGCCAATTTTGTTGGCATGAAGTTATTTCTTTTTTTTTTCTTTTTTAAAGTTTATTTATTTATTTTGAGAGAGCGAGCAAGTGAGAGAGAGAGCACAAGCAGGGGAGGGGCAGAGAGGGGGACAGAGAATCCCAAGAAGGCTCCACATTGTCAACATGGAGTCTGATGCAGGGCTCAATCTCACCAACTGCGAGATCATGACCTGAGCCAAAATCAAGAGTCTCACGCTTAACTGACTGAGCCACCCAGGCCCCCCGAAGTAATTTTTAAAATATTTTTAAATGTTTTTTATTTATTTTGAGGGAGGGGGGCGTGGGCAGGAGAGGAGCAGAGAGAGAGAGAGGGAGAGAGAGAATCCCAAGCAGACTTCGAGCTCTCAGTGCAGAACTTAACACGGGGCTCGATCTCACCAACCATGAGATCGTGACCTGAACCGAGACCAAGAGTTGGCTACTTAAACAACTGAGCCACCCAGGTGTCCCTCCCCAAAGTTATTTCTAATAGTCCTTTTTATCCCTCTAATGTCTACAGGGTCTTTTAGCAATAATTCCTCTTTCCTTTCCTGATAGTGGTAATTTATGTTCTCTCTCTTTTTCTTCTGGTTAGGGGTGTATCAGTTTTGCTCATCTGTTCAGATAACCAGCTTTTAACTTGGTTAATTTTCTCAATTGTTTGTTTTCTATTCTATTGATTTCTGCTTTTTATTATTTTCTTTCTTCTACTTACTTCGGGTTTACTTTGTTCTTCTTTTTCCAACGTTTTGATTCAAGACTTTTCTGCTTCCAGCATTTAGTGCTTAACATGGCTCTGTAAGTACTCTGGTAGCCACAGCCCACGAAGGTTGATACACTGTATTTTTATTATCATGTAATTTGAAGTATTTTATAATCTCCCTTGTGATTTTTTTCTTCGATATATATGTTACAGTGAGAAGTATGCTGCTTAATTTCCAGATACTTTGGGGCTTTTTCTAAATATTGATTCTTTTAAAGTTTATTTATTTTGAGAAAGAGAGGGAGCGTGTGTGCGCACACCCACACACACGTGAGCAGGGGAGAGGCAGAGGGAGAGGGAGAGAGAAAGAAAATCCTAAGCAGGCTCTGCGCTGTCAGTCCAGAGCCCTATGCAGGGCTTGATCCCAGGAACCATGAGATCATGATCTGAGCCAAAATCGAGAGTCTGATGCTCAACTGACTGAGCCACCTAGGTGCCCCAGTATTGATTTCTAATCTATGTCCATTGTGGACAGAGGACATATGAACTCGTCTTTTAAAATGGGCTGACACTTGTTTTATGACCCAACACACAGTCTATGTTGGTGAATGTACCGTGTGCATTTGAAAAGATGGGTGTAGTGTTGGGTATAGTGTTCTAGAAATACACATTGCATCGAAGTGTTTGTGATTGGGCCAACGTGTTGTTCACATCTTCTGTGTCACTACTGAATTTTTGTCTTGTTCTCTTCACAGCTGAAAATGAAATGTTAAGGGGCACCTGGGTGGCTTGGTCGGTTAAGCGGCCGACTTCGGCCCAGGTCACAATCTCGCTGTCCGTGAGTTCGAGCCCTGCGTCGGGCTCTGTGCTGACAGCTCAGAGCCTGGAGCCTGTTTCAGATTCTGTGTGTCTCTCTCTCTGACCCTCCCCTGTTCATGCTCTGTCTCTCCCTGTCTCAAAAATAAATAAATGTTAAAAAAAATTAAAAAAAAAAGGAAAATGAAATGTTAAAAATCTCCAGCTATGATTGTTATCTTTTCTGCATTTAATTCTGTTGATTTTTGCTTCCATGTAATTTGAAACTCTATTAATTAGGTGCACACACAATATGAGTATTATTTCCTCTTGTTGAATTGACCTTTTTTATTGTTATGAAATGTCCCTCATTATTCCTGGTAATATTTCTTGTTCTGAAAGCTATGTTGTTTGATACTAATCTGGCTACTCCAGCTTTCTTTTGACTAGTGCTTGCATGGTGTATCTTTTCCTGTCCGTTTATTTTCAACATGTATCTTTTTATATTTAAAGTGCATTCTCTCCTGCTCAACCATAAAAAAGGATGAGAATTTGCCATTTGCAGCATGGATGGATCTAGAGGGTATCATGCTAAGTGAAATAGTTCAGACAGGGAAAGACAAATAGTGTATGATTTTACTTTAACGTGGAATCTAAAACCTGAAACTAACGAGTAAACAAGCAAACCAACAGAAAGCAGAATCAGACCTACAAATACAGAGAACAGAGTGATGGTTGCCAGAGGAGAGAGGGGTGGGGGACAGGCACAATGGGTAAAGGGGTGTGAGAGATACAGGCTTCCAGTTAGAGAGTGAATGCCTCATGGGAATAAGAGGCACAGCGTAGGGGATACAGTCAAGGTTCTGTAATAGTGTGGTGTGGTGACAGATGGTAGCCACTCTTATGGTGAGTGTAGCATATAGAGTTGTTGAATCACTATATTGTACACTTGAAACGAATGTAACATTGTGTGTCAGTCAGCTCGCCTCGGAAAAGACATGATTCATCTTCCTTTTGATAAAAACTTGATAGCTGAAGAAAAAGATAAAGTGGGTCTCTTAAAGATAAGTATATTCCATGAATTATTTGTTTCAGATTATTGTTTTTTTTAGTTCTGGAATTTACATTTTTAAAGTAGTTTTTGTTTCCTATCTTGGGTTTCCTACCTTCTCATTCCTTACCGGAAGATTTTATCTATCTCATAAAGCATAGATATAATATCCACTTTCTTTTTTCCTTTCCTTTTCTTCCTTCCTTCCTTCCTTTCTTTCATCCTTCTTTTCTTTCTCTTCTTTTTTCTTTTTTGAGAGAGAGAGGGTGCAAATGAGCGAAGGGCAGGGAGAGAGAGAGAATCCCATGGGGTGCAGAGAGGGAGAGAGAGTGAGGGAGAGAGAGAGAAGCGGGGCTCACCCATAGCAGGGCTCACACTCACCAACCATGACATCGAGACCTGAGCCAAAGTCTGATGCTTGACTGATAGAGCCACCCAGGTACCCCTGTAATATCCACTTTAAAATCCTTATCTGCTGGGGTGTCTGGGTGGCTCAGTCGGTTAAGATTTCAGCTTGAGATCTCAGCTCAGGTCTTGACCTCAGGGTTGTGAGTTCAAGCCCCATGTTGGGCTCTGTGCTGGGTGTGAAACCAACTTAAAATAAGATAAGATAGAATCCTTATCTGCCAGTTTTAAAATTTGGGTCATCTTCGAGTTGGTCTTATCTTTTTTCTTTTTTTTTTTTTTTAAATTTTTTTTTTTCAACGTTTATTTATTTTTGGAACAGAGAGAGACAGAGCATGAACGGGGGAGGGGCAGAGAGAGAGGGAGACACAGAACCGGAAACAGGCTCCAGGCTCTGAGCCATCAGCCCAGAGCCCGACGCGGGGCTCGAACTCACGGACCGCGAGATCGTGACCTGGCTGAAGTCGGACGCTCAACCGACTGTGCCACCCAGGCGCCCCGGTCTTATCTTTTTTCTTGAGAAGGTGTCACATTTTCCAGTTTCCTCACATATTCAATAATTTTGGATTATATGCTGGGTACTGGAAATGTGTTGATTTTGGATTCTCGTATATTCCTCCAAAGATAGCTTTATTTCAAGTTTGTTCATTTGTTTGTTTTTAATTTTAGCACCAATAGATTTGGTTTGACTAAAACCACAAATTCTGTCCCTTAAGGACATTTGAAATCTCTGTCCAATATTTTTTGGCCTTAGCTGTGCTCTTTGGGGTCTGCTCTGTGCACGCATGGTTCAAGAGTCAGCCTAAGATTGGGGCCAAATTTATGCACAGAATTTGCGTCTCCCCTTTTCTGGCTCTTTCATTTCTGGGGTGCCCACCCACCTCACTTTCCAGTGACAGTGATTGCCCCAAACTCTGTCCCGTGGTTCCTCAAGTCAAAAAGATGGCAGATACTCTACTTTTTGCTGTGCTCAGACCTTTCTTTCTCTAAAAGGCAGCGTGGTGAATAGAGGTAGCTGTGTGTGTATGTGTGTTCCTTTTGGTGTCAGAGCTATATGGTGTGTTGTGGGCCAGGTGGGGAACGGAAGAAGGAATATGGCGGTGACAGACAGCAGTGGGCAGAGGTTCTTGGGGTTGATGAGATGGGGAGACGGTGTTCAGGTGTGGGTATGTTACGTTCTCCTCTCAAACTTAGCTCCCACTTTGCCAGAGCTTTCCTCTCTCCCGAGCTGAATGGAATTTTGCCCGTGTGGCAACAGGTGGATTTACCAAGGATGCTTATTTGGAACACACACTTCTTTAGCCCGGGGGGCTCCGGGGCGTAAAGTTGAAGGGGACAGAGGGCAGGCTTAGGTAGCCTCAGAGGAAAGCGTGTGGGGCCAGACCACCCCAGGGGGTGCTGAGGGCACTGATTAGCATGCTTCATTAGCCTCTAAGGTTTTAAGTGGCTGGGAAAACTGCGTAGGGCATTAAGGCATTATGGGGCAGTGAAGACAAGACATCGGAGACACGCTGGACAGTGGTTTTTCCATCTTGTCAGTCTCTAAGATGTATTTTATTAGGGGAAGAAACTTGTCTGAATGGGGCTTAGCTCATATTTGCCACTGGTTGTTCAGCTCTGTGGAAATTTTGTGTTCTCTGTGAAGACTTCGAATAGCTAGAGGCAGTGGGGAACAACTGGTGTCTGGATATTAAAGTGTTTGTCATTATGACATCTTACAAAAATCAGAGAAATCCCCTGTGTCACCGCAGTTTCTGAGTTCCAGCTGGTTTGGGTTTTATTGAAGGGCGAATGAAATAAACCCCTTCCTGTGTTTGTTTTCTAGACTTATCTCTCTATGATCTATGTCTTAACATTGTGAATAACTCATAAAAATAAAATATTAGCTCTAATATAATTTCATATCAGGTTTGATCACTTCATCGAAAATGTAGTATGTGTGAAATTTATTCAAGTATTTGAGCATAGCTGTCTGAAATGTTAATGGTATTTTACTGACATGAAAGTTGGATGTTATTTATTAATATATTTTTTAAAGTTTTAATTTAAATTCCAGTCAGTTAACAGAAAGTGTAATACTCGTTTCAGGCATACAATGTAGGGATTCAACATTCCATACCTCACCTGGTGCTCATCTCGACAAGTGCATTCTTAATCCCCATCACCTATTTCCCCCACAGCCACCCACCTCCCTTCTGGTAACCATCATTTCTCTATAGTTAAGATTTTAATTAAATAGGTGGTTTTTTTGTTTTTTTTTGTTTTTTGTTTTTTTTTGCCTGAGTAATCCATTAGCATCGTTCAGAAACAAAAAGTGTAAAAATTAAACAGTGCAGTGTCTCATTCTCAGTTTTGTCTTCTTTTTGTCTAGCTTCCAATTCTCCTCCCCCTTAGGTGACCCTGCTATTTGCTTTACATGTCTTTTGGAGAGAGTGGTGTGTGTGTGTGTGTGTGTGTGTGTGTGTGTGTGTGTGTGTGTGTTTGCTTGCATGTGCTCACGTATGCACATGCGTGCGTGTGTGTGCGTGCACACTTCATTACGTACACACACACAGAAAGAAGACTTTGTTTTCCGTTCTAGTTCCTGGTGCTGAAGTCACGTTTTCATAATGTACACATGAGCATCATTCTTAATCCATTTTGTGGTCTCTGTAAGGCCTGCAGGTATTTTTAAATATCGCATCATTGCATTATTGGATCTATTGCTTTTACTTTCTTAACAGAGTTACATTAATGTGGTTTTATTGTTTTGTAGAAAGGGATTCATTTTCTGGACAGTGGTCTAGTTAAATATTTTACCATTGGTAATTTGATTTTCTAAACCAAAGATTTTGCGATTGATTCTTTTCCTAGAGAAGTGACTAGATCAGGAGTTGGAAGTGTAAGAATCTGATAGGAACTACACTCATGATTGCTTAAACTTGTTTTCATTTATTCTCTCTCTTTAAGCCAGGGGAGTATTCTTGAAGATACATGTCTTTCTTCAACATGTTTGCAATATCATTTTGAGAACTAGTGGCAGTTACTTTTTAATTTTGTTACATAATTTTTTAAATGTTTATTTATTTTTGAGAGAGAGAGTCAGAGCTCGAGTTGGGGAGGGGCACAGAGAGAGACACACACAGGATCTGAAGCAGGCTCCAGGCTCTGAGCTGTCAGCACAGAACCCGATGTGACGTGGGGCTCAAACTCGTGAACCTCAAGATCATGATCTGAGATGAAGTTGGTTGCTTAACCAACTGTGTCACCCGGGGGTCCCTTTTACATAATTAATTATACTCCCATAATGGCTTATTTCATCCTGAGCATTTTGCTTACTTTGTATTCTTGTGTCTAGGCAATGTAAAGAAACAAATTTGCAAGAAAAAAACTTCAGACAAAAAAGGAAGACATCAGAGGGAGTGGCCTCAGTATTCTCCTCTTGAAGATATTAAGCAGCGGAAAGTATTAGATCTCAGAAGATGGTAATCTCTAAAAATTGACTTTTTTCCTTAACCACACTTAACACAATAGCGTTGTCATACTTAATAAAGTTAATAATATTTCCATAGTATCTAATTCCTAGGCTAAATTTAGGTTTTCCACATTGTTTTGAAGTATTTTCACAACTGGTTGTTCATTGTGGTTCCCAACCATGAACCACACTTAGTGTTTGCTTGTTGTGGCTTGTATGTGTCTCTTAACCTAGAACAGTCTCTACCTCCCTCCCCTCACTTTTGTTTTTTAAATTCTAGGAGATTGACTTCTTTTTTTTTTTTTTCTCTAATGTTTATTTATTTATTTAGAGAGAGAGAGAGTACAGGGAAGGGGCAGAGAGAGAGAAAGAAAGAGAGAGAGAGAGAGAGAGAGAGAGAGAGAGAGAATCCCAAGCACGCTCCATACTGTCAGTGCAGAGCCCAACAGCGAGGCTCAATCTCGTAAACCGTGAGATCGTGACCTGAGCCAAAATCAAGAGTTGGACACTTAACTGACTGAACCACCCAGGGGCCCCTAGATTAACTTCTTAAAGAGACTTGGCCAGATATCTTGTAGAGTGTCCTACCTTCTGGATTTGTCTGATATTTCCCCCCTGTTGTCTAACTTATTTCTATAGCCTCAGTATTTCCTGACAGCTGGAAGTTAGACATACAGACTTGGTTTAGATTCTGATTGAACATTTTAGGCAACAGCACTGCCTCGGTGACCCTTTGTTCTTCATACTGCATCACATCAGGGGATGCATAGTATCTGGTCGTCCCGTACTAGATTCTAAGACTGATTATCGGATTTAGGCGGTGACAGCGTCAGCCCACATTGTCAAGTTCTTTTTTCTCCCCCCCCCCACCCCCCACCCCCCCCAGGGGGGGGGGGGGGGGGACAGTGGCATCAGGCTAATATCCTGTCCCCATTAACTTTTCACCTAGTGGTTTTAGCCAAACCCATTGATGATTGCTACCTGAATCCTTGCTGGAAAATGGTGATATTTCAAATTTCTTTCATATCTTCTCCCTTTATTAGTTAGTGATCTTCTCCCAATAAGAAGAGCTTTCACTCATCAACTGTGGCTGTTTGGTTACCTTGGAATACAGTTCCTATTTGAAAGAAAAAAAATGTTTAATTAATGATGGCTTTTGGATATTACTAGTCTATGATTTGAGATTAAAACAAATTTTTTTTTACCATTTATTTATTATTGAAAGAGAGAGTCAGAGCCTGAGCAGGGGAGGGGCAGAGGGAGAGAGAGACACAGAATCTGAAGCAGGCTCCAGGCTCTGAGCTGTCAGCACAGAACCTGACGCAGGGCTTGAACTCACAAACCGTGAGATTATGACCTGAGCCGACGTCAGAGGCTTAACCAACTGAGCCACCCAGGTGCTCCTATGGGTTGAGATTTTAAAAATTATTTGTGTGAGGTTTAAAAAATGTTAGATTTTATCACCTATTTAATAAATATTGGACCCTTTACTGTGGCCGAGAATACAGAGATACACAAAACATGGTGTTTGTTTTCTCAGAGTTTAAAATGTAGGTGAGAAATGGGGACTAAGCAGAGAAATATAAAATATCTCAGACAAGTTTCAGACAAAGATGGGTATGAATATTCAGACAAGATGGGTATGAATAAACTACCAACATGAGAGGAAATAATGGTCATCAAAAGGCTTCACTGAGGAGCTGGGTCTTAAGAGAGGTATGGAGGAGGGTCCAAAGGTCTTTGCATGGATGGGAGGAGAGTGTCTTGCGTATTGATAATGAAGATTAGACAGGCTTGTCTGGAGTGAAGTTCAGAAGCTAAGAAGCTTACCTAACATCACACGGTGAAGAAGCAGATCTTGTATTAAAACTGAAGAGAGCCAGACTCCAAAGTTCACATTCTTTCTTTGTAACCTGTCATGATCTGTATCTTGGACACCAGGCCAAGGATTTAGATTTTTTTGTTGTTGTTCCTGACGTAGAAAGAAGCCCCTGATGATTTCTTAACAAAAGTATATTTTATAAGATTAATTGGTAGTAATAAGGATGTAGATTGTATTGGAGAAGAGGCATTAGAATCAAAAACAGTAATTTTAGTTTCTTTGGAGAAAGCCTTTGCCCATTTTTGCTTCTAATCCCTTAGACCTAAGATTTGTTTTAACAACAAATTTGGGTAATTGTATTTTAATAGTATAACATGTGAAACCATAAGGCTTGGATGAGGAAGGATAGATGGGAGAAATAACCTGAGGGGAAACACTGTTAGGATGACAAACTCATTTCCCACTGAAGATATTACAAGAGTACGGTTGGAATGGAAACACCCGTAGGAGATAGTAGAAAGTCAGTAAAAGTTTTAGGCTGGTCATGGACAAGACCAGTAAACAAGTTTGGACTGATGAAGAAATATGGAAAATCTTAAGGGTGTCTAGGAGTGACCCTAAGACTTTGTGAAGAGGTGTTTTGGATACAAGTTGGAGATTTAAATATGACAGAATAAGGTCTGTTTACTCCATTCCTTCTCTCTATTGGGGAGGTAGCTTTCCTCTGCTCTTCAAGGCTCTTTTAGATGGACTTAGAATCAAATTGACATGAGACAGATTAACAGGAGAAAATCAACGTATGTACAGGGAATTCACACAGACATGGAAATTCTAAAGACATTGAGGTAACATGAAGGTTATGTGAGCTAAGGAGAGGGGTAGGAGTCTGCAGATAAGAGGAGGAAGGCGATTAGTAGGGAGATGAAAGGAGATGTTTTGAAAAACAAAAATTACCCTATCATGCAGATAAGTTTCTCAGGTAAAGGGGAGTCTCTGGTTAATAGCTCTCTTCCTGGTAAAGCAGGCAGTTGATGGAGGGCGGGGGGATAACGAGCTTTTTCTGAATCTGCTGGGTTTGGATTGCTTTCAACTCAAAATAATGTTCATGTCAAAGCGACCCATCTTGGGGTGGCCTGCCCTTGGCCTCTATGCCTCAAACCCATGGAAACAATAACAAGAAAATAAAAAATAGGGGAAAACTCTTATCTTCCCTGAAACAAAGAATTAACAATATCCCCAAACCATAGTCTCTAATACATGCTTCTCAAATCCTCTGCACTCTGGACCAACAGGGAGAGGACACCAAGAACTGCAAAGACTACTATTAGCCTCAAATGGTACAGGTTTCCCTAAAGTTCATGTGGCAGTCCTGAAATCATCCGGTGACCCTTTGGTTAGATCTAGGGGTGTGAGCCACTGCACCAGGGGAGGAACATCAGAGTTCTTGATGGAGATCCAGTTCAGCACTACAGAAATGCAGGTAGGGGTTGTGGAAGGAGACATCCTGCTCCTCTGATCGCTACTGGATTATTTTACTTCCTAATTTCTAGCTAAGGACAGTGCCTCTAGTGAATTGCTGGGAAGGTAGTGATGGCAAGAGTGGAACGTAGGCCACCCACTTCCTGATTTCAAAACCTCCCAGAGCAACATAATCAAAACAGTGTGATCCTGGCATAAAGACAGATATGTAGACAAACGGGTCAGAATAGAAAGCCCAGAGAGAAACACTCATGTACATGGGCAAACAATCTTCTGTAAGGGTGCCAAGCCCATGGAATAGAGAAAGGACAGTCTTTTCAGCAAATGGTGCTGGGAAAAGTGGATATCCACCTGCAAAAGAATGAACTTGACCCTGCTGATCAAAAATTAACTCAAAATAGATTAAAGACATAAATGTAAAGACCTAAAACTATGAAACTAGAAGAAAACTTAGGGGGAAATTTCATGACATTGAATTTGACAACGATATCTGAGATATGACAGCAAAAGCACAGGTAACAAAAGCAAAAATAGACAAATAGAATCATATCAAGCCTTAAAACTTCTGTGCATCAAAGAAAACCATCAACAAAGTGAAAAGGCATCCTACAGAATGGGAGAAAATATTTTGCAGATCATACATCTGATAAGGGGTTAATATCCAGAATATGTAAAGGACTCCTACAATTCAACAACAAAAATACCAAAGAACCCAATTAAAAAATGGGCAAAGGACTTGAACAGACATTTCTCCAAAGAATATGCAAATGGCCAGCAAGCATACAAAAAGATGGTCAACACCATTAATTGTCAGAGAAATGGCAAATCAAAATTGCAATATGGTATTTCCTCACACCCAGTAGGATGGCCACTATGAAAAAAGCCAGAAAATAATAGTTGTTGGCAAGAATGTGGAGAAATCAGAACTTTTGTGTGCTGTCGGTAGGAATATAAAAATCTAAAATAGTACAGCCCCTATGGAAGATAGTGTGGAAGTTTCTCGAAAAGTTAAAAATAGAATGTGTGTTGTGGCTGAATGTGTCTCCCCCCAATTCATATATTGGAATCCTAACCCCCAATGTGATGGTATTAAGAGATGGGGCCTTTGGGAGGTGATTGGGTCATGAAGGGGGAGCCCCCATGAATGGGATTCGTGCCTTGTAAAGGACAGGAAGTGGGAGATTGCTTCCTCCTCTGTCTCTGCTCCATCATGTGAGGACACAATGAGAGGATGGCCATATGCAGTTTCTCCCCAGACATTAGACTCATTGGCACCTCAGTTTTGGACTTCTTAGCCTCTAGAACTATAGGAAATAAATAATTGTTTGTTGTTGAAGCCACTAAGTCTGTCATAATTTGTTATAGCAGCCTGAGCTGACTAAGATACCATATGATCCCGTAATCCCACTTCTGGGTATATATCCAAAAGAATTGAAAGCAGGATCTTGAAGAGATATTTGCATACTGTGTTCATTGCAGCATTATTCACAATAGCTGGGAAGGGGAAACAGCCCAAGTGTCCATTGATAGTTGAAGGAATAAAGAAAATGTGGTATATACACACAATGGAATATTAATTCAGCCTTAAAATAGAAGGAATTCTGACACACGGTACAACATGGATGAACTTTGAGGACATTATGCTAGGTGAAATAAGCCAGACACAAAAAGACTAATAATGTGTGATTCCATTTGTAAGAGGTACTTAAGAGTTGTCAAAATGAAAGAGAAAGAATGTAGAATGGTGGTCACCAGTGACAAAAAGAGAAATACTGTATGATTCCATTTATATGAAGTATAAAGTAGTCAAACTCATAAAAGCAGAAAGTAGAATGGTGTTTGTCACAGGCTGGGGGGAGGGGGGAAAAAGGTGTTGTCCAGTGGGTGTAGAGTTTCAGTCTTGCAATATGGAGACATTCTAGAGATCTCTTTCACAACACTGAATATAGTTAACATGACTCAACTGTACCCTTAAAAACTGGTTGGGGCGCCTGGGTGGCGCAGTCGGTTAAGCATCCGACTTCAGCCAGGTCACGATCTCGCGGTCCGTGAGTTCGAGCCCCGCATCGGGCTCTGGGCTGATGGCTCAGAGCCTGGAGCCTGTTTCCGATTCTGTGTTTCCCTCTCTCTCTGCCCCTCCCCCGTTCATGCTCTGTCTCTCTCTGTCCCAAAAATAAATAAACGTTGAAGAAAAAAATTAAAAAAAAAAAAAACTGGTTAAGATGGTATATTTTATGTTATGTGTCGTTACCAAAATTATAAAAAAAAAAAAAAAAACCAAAACAAAAATGAGGGGCAGACTTGACAAATTTGATGATGGGATGTTGAAGACAGCAAACAACTTTCAGTGATAATCGGCTCTATTCAAGGATGAGGAAAGACAGAGGAAGCAACTTGATATATGTGTATAAAAATTGCAAATAAAACCAGGCAACTGTGGAAGGCATATACATCTTTGGAAGAGTTATTCAAGGAAATAAAGTTAAAATTGACAATAAGCCCTTTATATCAAAAAAGTTATAATTCATACAATTTTTCAAAATGAAGTCAAAGAAGAGATTATATGACTACAGAAGGGGAAATAATTGACAGGCCCACAGAAAGAAGTGGAGGACAAAGTCATTGCACAGGAGAAAACCACATTAGAAGCAGGAAAAAAAAAAAAAAAACCCAACCCAGTGAAAAACATAATTAAGTTAATGGTGAGTCAGTGTGAGGAAATTGCACAAAACCCAAATGGAAAAGAACAAAGATATAAAAATGATTAAAGGACAGATAAATATTGGGGCGCTTGACTGGCTCAGTAGGTAGAGCATATGAATCTTGATCTTGGGGTTATGAGTTTGAGCCTCACATTGGCTGTAGAGATTACTTAGAAATAAAATTGTTAAAAACAACAACAACAACAACAACAGATAGATATGGGTAACAGACAGAGGCTCCAAATATCACTAACTGGTATTCCTGAGAAAGAGATCAGAACAAATAGAAAAAAAAAAAATATTGAAAGACACAATTGGAAGGAACGTTCCCAAAAGAAGGAAAAGCTAGAGTCTGCAGATATAAAAGTGCAAACTGTGTCGCAGGAAAGGAAAACAGATACAGATTGATCAGCACCAAGGCATGTTCTGGTGGAGTTACTGGAGTTCAAGCATAAGGAGTCATGGGTATACATTGCAAAACCAGTACAAAGGGAAATTACCCCTTTGGTCTCGGTCTTCACATCATGGCAGTACTAGCTATCAGGCTACAGTGGAATCATGTTTCTCAGGAGAGAAAAAGTCACCCAAGTGTCCTATTTATGTTGTCATTCAAGTATGGAAGCAACAGACTCCCAGTCATGCAAGAATTGAGTGACTGTAATGGCCATGAGCTCTTAGCCACTCAACAAGGAATGTCAACCACCCAAGATATCTGGTGAGAAAAAATAAGGAATGGAAAAGCATCAGGAAACAAGTCATGGTGACTGCTAAGTCCATTTGTTGGAAATTTAGTTGCAGAACAGAATGTAGGTGGTAGCTATGAATACATGAGCTCTTATGGAAGTTAGCTTCTGAGTTTGAAATATGAGAGCCCTGTAACGCCAACACTTTCTCAAGTCAGGGTCATTTCTGTGGGAGGAGTTCTTTTTTAAACAGCCTTGCAAATAGCTATAAACAAAACCATTCATAATGTGTTCAGGGTTTTTTGCTTTTGTGGATGTAAAGCAGTTTGTAGTGTTTCCTGGATGATGATTAGCATATGAGTTTCCTAGAGCTACCATAACAAAGTGCCATAAACTGGCTGGATTAAATCAACAGGAACTGGCTCATAGTTCTGGAGGTCGGGAGTCAGAGCCCAAGCTGTTGGGAGGGCCACATTCCCTCTGAAATCCGAGGGCTAGACTCTGCTTCATCCTAGCTTCTGGTGCCTTGTTGGCGGTCCTTGGCATTCCTAGGCTTGCTGCTGCGACACTTCTGTCTCTGAGTTTTCCCTTCATGTGTTTGGGTCTTCACACGGCACTCTCCTCTCTGCATGTCCCTTTTTTCTTTTTTATAAGGACACCAGCCATCTTGGATTAAGAGCCCACACTTACTCAAGTATGACTTCATCTTAACTTGATTTTATCTGTGAAGACCTTATTTCCAAATTAGATTGTATTCATAGGTACCTGTGGTTAGGTCTTCAACGTATCTTTTTTTAATTAAAAAAAAAGTTTATTTATTTATTTTTAAACTTGTTAATGTTTATTTATTTTTGAGATAGAGACAGAGTATGAGTGGCGGGGGGAGGGTCGTGGGCAGAGTGGGAGGGAGACACAGAATCCAAAGCAGGATCCAGGCTCCGAGCTGTCAGCACAGAGCCCGATGCAGGGCTCGAACCCATGGGCCGTGAGATCATGACCTGAGCCGAAGTCGGACGCTCAATCAACTGAGCCACCCAGGTGCCCCTATTTATTTATTTTGAGAGAGAGAGAGAGAGAGAGAGAGAGAGAGAGAGAGAGAGAGAGAGAGAAGAGACAGAGAGCACGTGCTTGCAAGTGGGTGAGGGGCAGAGAGAAAGGGAGAGAGAATCCCAAGCAGGCTGCATGCTGTCAGTGCAGAGCCCAATGTGGGGCTCAGTCTCACAAACCATGAGATAATGACCTGAGCCAAAATCAAGAGTTGGATGCTTAACTGCCTGAGCCACCATGGACTTCAGTGTATCTTTTTTAAGTGGGTGCAGTTCAATCCATAACAATCCCTGTATTATGTGGCTATATAATAACCATATAGTTTAGTAACCATAATCATCTTTTGTATCTTAAGCCTGTAGATACAAGGGTCATTGTTGACTTATGTATGTGCATTATGCATATTATATGCACATATACAAATAAACATACACCTGCAATTTTTCTTTTTGTAATTAATTTTTTAAATATTTTTATTTATATCGAGACAGAGAGAGAGAGAGCATATGCGCCCTTGAGCATATGCACAAGTATGGGGAGGGGCAGAGAGAGAGGGAGTGAGTCCCAGGCAGGCCCCTCACTCAGCTCAGAGCCCAAGGAGGAGCACAGTCTCACAACCGTGAGATCATGACCTGAGCCGAAATCAAGAGTCAGATGCTTAAACAACTGAGCCACCCAGGCACCCCTCTTTTTGTAATTAATTGTAAGGTAATACTAAAACTGTGTTTAGTGATGATAAATCTTGTTTCTCCTTTTTGTTTTGTCTACTATTAGCACCTTCATTAGAAAGTAGTTGGGAGAGGCACCTGTCTGGCTTAGTCAGTAGAACCTGTGACTCTTAATCTCAGGGTTGTGGGTTCCAGCTTCAAGGGTATAGAGATTACTTTAAAAAAAAAAAAGCAATTAGGGAAATAATTTGAAACCCAATACTATTTTTTTTTTAAATTTTTTAATGCTTATTTATTTTTGAGAGACACAGAGACAGAGCATGACCGGGGAGGGCAAGAGAGAGAGAGAGGGAGACACAGAATCTGAAGCAGGCTCCAGGCTCTAAACTCTCAACACAGAGCTTGATGCAGGGCTCAAACCCACAAGCTGTGAGACCATGACCTGAGCTGAAGTCAAATGCTTAGTCGACTGAGCCACCAGGCGCCCCACTCTTTCTTTCTTTCTTTCTTTTTTTTTTTTTTTTTAAATTGAATAGTCTGCTTCTTTTCTCCTCTGTTCATGTTAGCTGTGGTCACTTCTCTTGACACATGACTGTTTGGAAAATTGTCTGGATTAGTCAGTGCAATTAAATTGTGCTTTGGAAGGATTTTGTGCTACATTTTAAAATTCTCTGTGATATGGGGTGCCTGGCTGGCTTAGTCGGTTAAGCATTGGACTTTTGCTCAGGTCGTGATCTCACGGCTCGTGAGTTCAAGCCCCGCATCTGCTCTCTGCTGTCAGTGTGGAGTCTGCTTCTGATCCTCTGCCTTTGTCTCTCTGTGCCTCTCCCCAGCTCGTGCTCTCTCTTTCTCAAATAAATAAATAAATAAATAAATTAAAAAAATAAAATTCTGAAAAGAAAAAATTCTCTGTGACAATGGAGCTGCTGGTTTTAGTTGGACACAGTGGGTGATAAATGGATGTTTTGTAGTCTGAGTTGAAAAATCTCTGAAAAGTTGATACATGGGGACAATGCTTTGTTTCATTTCTCCAGTATTTTTGAAGTTGCAAATAATCATGTATGCAGCTCAACTAGTAACTTATGCTGAAATTTCAGTAGTTGGTATCTGCATTTATATATCATTTTTTTCCATTGGTTTGGAGAACATCTACTTTAATTAGTGGTTAAACTTAGCTAACTTTATTAAACTGGATGGTTTATTGTTGCTGTGCATGCATTTCTGATATGTTTAATAAATACAAAAATATTTTAAGGGAGTAAAGATTTTACCTTGGCTTTAATGAGAGAAGTTTTCATTATGTTAACACATTTAGTTGCCATGAGTGTTATATTTCTATATGCATATTTTGTATTCATTCAAGTGAAGAAAGCAACGTTTTGTTTTCTCAGGTACTGCATAAGCCGACCGCAATATAAGACTTCTTGTGGCATCTCCTCATTAATTTCTTGTTGGAATTTCTTGTACAGCACAATAGGAGCTGGAAAGTAAGTATGTTAATTTAGTGGTATCCCTAAACTCCAAATTCCAGAGTCACTTTGTATTGCTTTTTCTGTCATTGAATATTTCTTTTTAAATATTTTATTTCTTTTATTTTTATTATTTTTAGAGTGGGGTGAGGGGCAGAGGGAGAGAGAGAGAGAGAGAGAGAGAGAGAGAGAGAGAGAGAATCTTAAGCAGGCACCACGCAGGGCTTGATCCCATGACCCTGAGATCATGACCTGAGCCAGATACTCAACCAACTGAGCTACCCAGGCACTCCTGTAATTGGACATTTTTAAAAATAGATTTTTCATAAATTGAGAAGAAAATTGCTATTTTTTATAAGCCTTTAGCTGAAAATAATAAGTATGCATTATTGGGGCGCCTGGGTGGTTCAGTCGGTTGAACGTCTGACTTTGGCTCAGGTCAGGATCTCGCAGGTTGTGAGTTCGAACCCCACGTCAGGCTCTGTGCTGTCAGCTCAGAGCCTGGAGCCTGTTTCAGATATGTCTCCCTCTCTCTGCCCCTTCCCGCTCATGCTCTGTCTCTCTCTGTCTCTCAAAAATGAATAAACGTTAAAAAAAAATTAAAAAAAAGTAAGTATGCATTATTGTGACAAAATAAACATTAAAAATGTAGTTGACCCTTAAACAATGCAGGGGTTAGGGCAGTCTAAAATCCACATATTATTTTTGACTCCCCCAAAACTTAACTACTAACAGTCTACCATTGACCAGAAACCTTACCAATAAAGTAAACAGTAGATGAACACATATTTTGTATGCTGTATTTTTACAATGAAGTAAGCTAGAGAACAAAGATGTTATTAAGAAATTCATTAAGAAAGAGAAAATACATTTATAGTTCTGCACTGAATTTATAAAGAAAAAATCTGTGTGTAAGTGCACAGTTTAAACCCACATCGTTCAAAAGTCACCTGTATTAGTAAAATTGTTTACAAATCAGATGCAGGACAGTTGTTGGGATGAGCACTGGGTGTTACACATAGGGATGAATCCCTGGAACCTACTCCTGAAATCATTGTTGCACTCTATGCTAACTCAGGTGTAAATTAAAAAAAAAAAAAAAGAAGAAGAAAAAAAAATAACAACAACAAAACAAAAACCAAATCAAATGGACATATGAACGTTGAGACAGGTTATCATTTGCATGCGATTGGAACTGTAAAATGAAAGGCAATGTTTCTTTTCCAGTTTGCCACCTGTTACCCAAGAAGAAGCTTTACATATTTTGGGCTTTCAACCTCCATTTGAAGATATTAGGTTCGGCCCTTTCACTGGAAATACAACACTTATGAGGTATGAAGTCCTCACTTACATACAATACCTTATTTCTAGTTCTGTAAAATAGCAGTGCTGTAGAAGTGGATTGTAGACCAGGTTTCCAGCTGCTGGGCCCCAACTGTTATGGATATGCCAAACTTGGGTGCTGCCCGCATTTCTCTGGAATGGCATTGATGTTATCTGTGCTATGGAAATATTGCTATGAGCACATTTTCTTGTCCTTTGCAGATGGTTTAGACAAATTAATGACCACTTTCACGTAAAAGGATGCTCGTACGTTCTATATAAGCCTCATGGGAAGAATAAAACAGCCGGAGAAACTGGTAGGTAAACACATGGAAGATTTTTATACACACACACACACACACACACACACACACACACAC
>NW_024412405.1:9396929-9422193 GCF_014898765.1 Herpailurus yagouaroundi | reverse complement strand
CTCTGTCCCAAAAATAAATAAAAAACGTTGAAAAAAAAATTTTAAATTAAAAAAAAAAAAAAAAAGAAAAGTATCTGTCAGGGGCACCTGGGTGGCTCAGTCGATTAAGCATCCAACTTCAGCTCAGGTCAATGATCTCAGGGTTCACAAGTTTGAGCTTTGTTCTGCATCAGGCTCTCTGCTGTCAGCAGGAGCCTGCTTGGATCCTCTGTCCTCCTCTCTCTCCACCCTCCCCCGCTTGAGTGCTCTCTCTCTCTCTCTCTCCCTTAAAAATAAATAAGTAAATGTTTTTTTTTTTTTAAGTTTATTTATTTATTTAGAGAGAGACAGAGAAAGCACGAGTAGGGAAGGGGCAGAGAGAGAGGGAGAGAGGGAGAATCCCAAGCAGGCCCCGCGTGGTCAGTGCGCAGAGCCCGATGTGGGGCTCAAACTCATGCAACTGTGAAACTGTGACCTGAGCCAAAATCAAGAGTCGAATTCTTTTTTTTTTTTCAAAAATTTTTTTTTCAACATTTATTTATTTTTGGGACAGAGAGAGACAGAGCATGAACGGGGGAGGGGCAGAGAGAGAGGGAGACACAGAATCGGAAACAGGCTCCAGGCTCTGAGCCATCAGCCCAGAGCCCGACACGGGGCTCGAACTCACTGATCGCGAGATCGTGACCTGGCTGAAGTCGGACGCTTAACTGACTGCGCCACCCAGGCGCCCCAAGAGTCGAATTCTTAACCAACTGAGCTGCCCGAGGCGCCCCGAAAAAATAAATTTTTTTTTTTTTTAAAAAGCATCTGCCATGATGACTGTAATTGACATCAGTGTTACTGGAGTGTCATTGTCATCAAATAAATGGGTTTGGGACATTTGACTTTTTGTGAAAGAAAATGGATAATTTGGCCCTAAGACCTTTACGTTTATTTTCGCAAAATAAGTAGAATCGTTTTCTGGCCCAAAAGATTTGAACAGTCATTTTCTCGTTATTACAAAGAATAATAATGATTCTGTTCATTAAGCAGTAATTACTGATGTAAGCCAGCACCTCTTCTGTGGGACTCTGACTCTTCTCTGGGGACTGCACGTGTGTGACATGTGGCCTTTTGCGACATGCATGCTCAATCCATAGAGTAGATATTGGTAGAACTTAGTTTTTCTAAGTATGACAACAAACAGAAGTAAATGTTCTAGTATTTTGTTTCTGTGCCCCAAGAGGTCTTGTGTAACCACTTGGATGTGTCCGCACTGTGAATCATTAACCTAGAGCAGCGATTGGCAGACCTTTTCTATAAATAAAGGAATAATTGATGGAGAGGATGTCACACATATGTGTCTGAGACAATGGAAAAATACCATAACACAGTTCTCAGGGTGGTGTCCCAAGACTGCATTATGAGGAGGGGCCCGGGAGACACCAGCCTGAGACTCAGGATTTCTTTTCTTGCTTATTGCCTATGGATCAGAAGAGGATTTCATCAGAGAAGTTTGTAGATTTTTGTTGTATGAATATCAGCAAGCATCTAGGTCGAGAGGCAGGTTCTATGCAGAGAAAGGTCAATAAAATTAAAGTAAATCAAGGGAATCATGAAGACTCAGAGGAATTATAATATGAAAGAAATGTGATATCAGAAAGAATATGATGTCAAAGAAAATCTGAGTATAGCAGAAACGTCAGTTATGTAAATTTAATCAAATTCCCAAATTAAGAAACGTCGTTATTTATTAATGGAATGTAAGAAAATACTAATAGGGCCCCGGAGACAGTTGGTTTAGGAACCACTCTTCTGGAATTTTAAGCAATTTTTGTCCAAATGTCCTGTCCACCTTTAAGATTTTATGCCATACTTTTATTAGAAACTCTCATTTGCAGATTTTTGAGGGTTTGTATTTTATTTATTTTATTTATTTTATTTCTTGGGTTCTTTATGACTTTTTTAATTTAATGATTCGATGTGTAGATTAACCAGCGCCCCTAATAATCTAGGCTGTGTGGCACTGGGCTCTACAGACATTTTTTTTTTTTTTAATATATGAAATTTATTGTCAAATTGGTTTCCATACAACACCCAGTGCTCATCCCAAAAGGTGCCCTCCTCAATACCCATCACCCATCCTCTCCTCCCTCCCACCCCCCATCAACCCTCAGTTTGTTCTCAGTTTTTACAGTTTTTAACAGTCTCTTATGCTTTGGCTCTCCCACTCTAACCTCTTTTTTTTTTCTTTTCCTTCCCCTCCCCCATGGGTTCCTGTTAAGTTTCTCAGGATCCACATAAGAGTGAAACCATATGGTATCTGTCTTTCTCTGTATGGCTTTTTTCACTTAGCATCACACTCTCCAGTTCCATCCACGTTGCTACAAAAGGCCATATTTCATTTTTTCTCATTGTATCTACAGACATTTTTACCCGTATGTTTAAACTTCCTCCAACGTACACGAAGTCTTTTTCACTGAGGAGTGTTATAAACTACCTATTCACCTATTCCCCTGACCCAACCCCTTTTTCTTGGCATGGGGAGTAGGATTGCTGCCATTTCTTCAAATGAATTTTAATAATATATTTTCACGGTTTTATTTCTATTTTCATGTTCCCTATCACGATACTCGACTCCTATTTCTTTTTCTTTTTTTAATTTTTTATTAAAAATTTTTTAATGTTTATTTATTCATTTTGAGAGAGAGAGAGAGAGAAGGGGCAAGCAAGGGAGGGGCAGAGAGAGAGGGAGAGAGAGAATCCCAAGCAGGCTCCACACTGTCAGTGCAGAGCCCATTATGGGGCTCGATCCCATGAACTGTGGTATCATGACCTGAGCCAATATCAAGAATTGACGCTTAACTGACTGAGCCACCCAGGCACCCCTCTTTTTCTTTTTTTAAAATAAAGTTTATTTATTTATTTTGAGAGAGAGAAAGGTAGAGAGAGAGAGAATCCTAAGCAGGCTCTATGCTAACATCGCAGGACTAATCTCACAAACCATGAGATCATGACCTGAGCTGAAATCAAGAGTTGGATGCTCAACTGACTGAGCCACTCGGGTGCCTCCCTATTTCTTTTTCTGTGTGTATTTCCTGAAGGATAATTGATCCGCTTCCCACCGTGGAATTTTCTGGTCTTCCTTCTCAACAATCAGTTATCCTGCACAAACCCTGCTATATTGCTGAAGCTTTCCCTGCCACTTAAGGTGCCACTTCTTAATTGCTATAGGACTGGTTATTTGCATTTGTCATTGGCCATTTGGCATATGCAGCCTTACGTTTCATCTTTTTAACGTGTCTGTCCAGCTCCTTGACCGCAAGGACTGCCTTCGGTAGCCCTTTGAGTCCATATGTGGTGCCCTGTGACCTCGCTCATGCCGCCCTAGAACTTCTGATTGTAGTCAGAGGGAGGGGCGATACCTGTGTCAAGCAGAAGACCTTTCTGTTCTCCCTCTTTGTGGAAGAAAGAGTTCTAAAATTGGCTTTTCTCATTTGTCTCAGTGGACTGAGTAGTCTCATTTGTTCAGTAGTGAAAACCATTGTCACCGGTTGCTGTTCACTTGAAAAATACTTTGAAATGTATATTCTCTTTTTGTTTAAGTTACCCTGTAAGGACTGTTAGGCCTGTTTTCCTGGGTTCTAGGTTTCTTCAACTTTGTAACTCCCCAGTGTTTGCTGACCTGCTCATTTCCAGAGGTCCCTCAGTCAGTGGAAACTGAGCTCACTCATGGACTAAAAACAAAATACAGGGATTTTGATACAATTAGCAGATTTAACTGTTGATATGAAGGGAAGTATTTTTTTTTCAGAGATGTAATTACTCATAATAAAACTCTGAGTAAGTTGTCAGCAACTAGTTCAAACTAGTGGTTCAGTTTTACCATTATATTACTATTATTATTCTTCAGATACCTTAAAACTCTTGGTTCACTTAGCTACCAACATTGATGCCTGGCAAATCTCGATTCATCTTATTTTGTAAGTTTATTTTGAGAGAGAGAGCATGCAGAGGGGAAGGGAAAAGAGAGAGAGAGAGAGGGAGAGACTGAGAATCCCAAGCAGGCCCTGAGCTGTCAGTTCAGAGCCTGATATGGGGCTTGAACTCACAAACCGTGAGATCATGACCTGAGCCAAAATCTAGAGTCGGACGCTTAATCGACTGAGCCACCCAGGCGCCCCTTGATTAATTTTTAAAAATCAGCTAGCTTAACAGTTATACTAATGTTCATGTATGCCATCTTTATTCTGGTATGTGTCATAACTCATTAATTTTGTGTAACAGAGAATAGCTACCTCTGCCCTATCCCGATATTACTCACAAATACTCTCACCGTGGCCACTGCTATGAGCTTACTACAGAACCTTCGCACATCTCGGCTGGATGATGCATTAATATTCTGCTCTCCTCATCCACTGGTTTCTCCAATTCTTATTAGACACTGTGGCAGGTAGATCTTTTCAAAGAGTAGTGGTAATAGATCCTTCTATTTTAGGAGCTCTCTAGTGCTTGCTTAAAGCATAAAATTGTTAGCATCACTCAAAGCCAATGCAGACTGGCCTTTCACTGCTGTCCTACATGAACCAGTTGTATTTATCTATTTATTTATTATTTTTTAAATGTTTTAAATGTTTGTTTCTCAGAGAGAGAAAGACAGAGACAGAGACACAGCCTGAGCAGGGGAGGTGCAGAGAGAGGGAGACACAGAATCTGAAGCAGGCTCCAGGCTCTGAGCTGTCAGCACAGAGCTGGATGCAGGGCTTGAAGCCACAAGCTGTGAGATCCGGACCTGAGCTGAAGTCGGATGCTTAACTGACTGAGCCACCCAGGTGCCCCTGAACCAGTTGTATTTAAAAGATGTCAAGGGAGGAAGAGTCTTGTAGGATGATATTATGTGCTGGGTTAAAGAATCTGGTTCTTGTTTTTATTTATTTTTTAAGGAATGGAGGATTTTTTTAAATGTTTCTTTGAGAGAGTGCAAGAGAGAGCATGCACCTGTGTACATAAGTGGGGGAAGGGGAAAGGGGGGAGGGGGACAGAGGTTCCAAAGCAGGCTCTGTGCTGATGGCAGAGAGCCTGAATTGGGACTCAAACTCACAAACCGTGAGATCATGACCTGAGCTGAAGATGGACGCTTAACCGACTGAGCCACCCAGGCACCCCCTGGTTCTTGTCTTTCAACGTGTAAAATACATTCTGATGTATTCTTCTAGACTTCTCTACAGTTTTCCTATAGATGATCAATCAACCTGTATAGAACAAATTCACGCTAAAGAAACGAAAAAAAACCAGACTGTTTATATATTAACTTACAGTGAGAGATATAATAAACCAAGGCACCGGAATTCTCTTGTCTGCAGCTCAGGAAATCTCCTCACCGTTCAGCTGGCCAGCTGCTTCTCCTAGTTCTTTTCTTCTTCTGTGTGCCATACAGATCATGGTCCTGCACTTGGAAGTGATTGCTTTGTTACTTAAGTGTCAGATTTTTTTAGAAATTCTCTGGTCTAGGCTGAACATCGTTCTGAATTTAGTTTCCATCAGTAATACATTGATATGTCTTCTCCTGACTGGAAGTTACGTCTTCAGATGACTACCTCAATGTAGTAAATACTGCATTTACTGTCTTTTTATTTCAGAGGGTGACATTTTTCTGACCTTGTCCTGAAATTCTTGGGGTGCTGTACGGTAGGCCTTGCTATGCTATCACACCCTAGATTCTAAAGTAGACGACTTGCTGTTCCCTAATTACATCCCTCCCCTGTAATGACTTTGTTTTTTCCTCATGCCCGTTCCTCTGTCCGGATTGCTGAAATCCTACCACTTGGTGAAGTTCTGTCTTGAATGTTCCCTTTCTTGATTCTTCAAACCTGATGTGCTCTTCCTCCTTTGAATTACAACCCTTTTCTGTGGCTCTGTCTTATCCCACTCTATATTAAGGTTACTTGTTTTATCTTCCCTCTGAGGGCAGCTTCAGGTGCTGTGTATCACTTGCCTTTTGTTTGCCTGCGGTTCCTGGTATACTTAGTAGGTGCTCAGAAATTGCTTACTGAATTGAATTAAATGAAATTTTCCTTTAACTCTAGGCCAGTTCTCAGAATGCCAACATCAGCATCACCTGTGCAACTTGTTAGACATACTAATTCTTGGTCCCCGCTCCAGACCTGCTGGCTCAGACACTCTGGGGTTGGGTACCAGCCATCAGGTGTTTAAGAAGTCCTGTGTGTCAAGCTTGAGAACTATTGCTGTGGTCTTTCTAAAGAGGCATCATCCAACCTCTTTTTCAAGAGCTGGGTCTTCCATTGATAGGAAATATGGTGATTTTCAGATTGTGCTCAGGTGAGCCATGGGAATTCTATGGTGGTGCCTTGGTGCAGGGTCGGGGGAGAACTTGGGATCTAGATTCCCTACCTCCTTTTGGCCACAGCAATTTGCTTTTGGCTTTTTTTATGCGCTAGTATGCCATGTCAACATTCCTTGCACCAGGGTTCCATATGGAAAAAAGTCTGAAAATTACTGATCTAAATTAGAGGTCATCAAACTACAGTCCTTTTTGTAAATAAAGTTTGATTGGAACACAGCCATATCCATTTGCTTACACATTGCCTATGGCTGTTTCCATGCTACAATGGCAGAGTTGAGTGGTATGAGTAGTGCTCATGACCCACAAACCTCAAATATTTACTCTCTGGCCCTTTAAGAAAAAGCTTGCTAATCCCTGCTCTAACTCAATCAGAACCTTGCGGTAAGGAGCAGAAACATCCCTGGCTAGCACTAAGCCCATAACCATTATGCTACAGAAGAAAAATCACCTCATGTCTTCTAGAAAATGAGGACATGGTCAAAGAGTGTTTACAGTGGACAAAAAGATGTGAAGGTTAATGAGAGCAAATTTTCTTAGTTATCTCATTTGCTTCTGAAATCCTGAATATATTCTAGGAAATTAGACTCATTACTATTCACAGGTGTTTTGTGTTACATTCGACTTAAAGAAGGATAATGTGAAATACTTAAAGATAGCCATTAAGAAGCTAAAATAAAAATTCTTTTCATTAAAACTTTTAGTCATTTCGGAAAATTTTTTATGGGGCATTTTCACAATTTTAAGAAAGGTTTGAAGAGTTATTTCTAAACCAACTATGTGTGTCACCATCTTTTGTAATTATTGAATCTGTTAGGAGACTAAATGCATACATTTATGTTTGCTCACTATCCTAGAACCCATGTGTAATGAAGGAAGTGACATACTGACCCTCTTCTGAATTTTAGTTCTGATGGTTCTTCATTTAGAGCTGCCCTTGGGTGTCAGTTTTTAAATTGTCAGGGGAGGTCAACCAAAAGCTGCAGAAAGATTTATCATTTGTCATTATGCAATAGAGATTTTAGTGGAAAAGATCACCTTGCCATACAGGTACGTTCTGGTGCTTCTGGCCATGAAGTAAAATCTATGGGAAAGACCTACATGAAGCCTTGGAGAAAGAATTTAAGCCAGAAATGTTATTGTCTCCATGGAGCCCACAAATCGTGTGTATCTACAGGGGTAGGGTGGGGTCCTGCCTTCTTAGCTGTGCTATAGCTATTGACCTGCTGTTTTTAGTGGTCTCCAACCATCTCAGTGGCCAGAAAGTCAATTAGAGAAACCACAAATTGCAAGCTTTCATCTACTTCACCTATTTTTAGGCTTTCCAGTTTTAATGGGCTATTTGTTCATGAATAATTTAGTTTCTTCCGGGAGATGCATGTTAATGAGACCTCAGTCAATGGCTTTAAATATTGAGTGCTGGTAAAAACTTACTGCTTATGATACTACTTTTTTTTTTTTCTTTTTTTTCTTCAACGTTTATTTATTTTTGGGACAGAGAGAGACAGAGCATGAACGGGGGAGGGGCAGAGTGAGAGGGAGACACAGAATCGGAAACAGGCTCCAGGCTCTGAGCCATCAGCCCAGAGCCTGACGCGGGGCTCGAACTCACGGACCGCGAGATCGTGACCTGGCTGAAGTCGGACGCTTAACCGACTGCGCCACCCAGGCGCCCCAATGATACTACTTTTGAAATCACTTCACAACTAATATAGCTGTGGGAAATATAAAAGAAGGAGTCTGTGGTATGACCAGCCTGTCCGAAAGATGTTCTTATCTCATTACTTGGCTTGAGAAACCTGTCCTTCCTGTCTGGGTAACTTTTGTAGAAACATTAAAGTGTGTATTAGCGGGGAAAGTCTGCATTTTTGGAGTCTGTGTACTATCTACCCATCAACATCAGTGCTCTTCAAACTGGGGACTTATACATTATTGGGGCTGTGTGAGATGACCACTGTGGAATGAGAAGAACATAATAGAATGTCATTATTTAAAAAAAAAAACACTTTTTTTAAAGTTTGTTCATCTTTGAAAGAGACAGAGAGAGCAGGTGAGCGTGAGTGGGGGAGGGGCAGAGAGAGAGGGAGACACAGAATCCAAAGCAGACTGCAGGCTCTGAGCTGTCTGCACAGAGCCTGATGGTGGGGGGGGGTCGAACCCATAAACCATGAGATCATGACCTGAGCTGAAGTCAGACACGTAACCAACTGAGCCACCCAGGCACCCCTATATTGTCAGTATTTTAATTTAATTTCAAAATTCCTACCTTTTGTATGTCTTCTATAAAGTCCTATTAGTACTATAGTATCCATAAACAAAAATGCTTCTCATGGGCATGTTGATTCAGAAATTTCCCGTGACAGATGTGCACAAACAGAAAAGTTGAGACCATTGTTGTACACACTAGGTGTTAGGTTTTATGTGGTAATTAAATTCTGTAGACAAGTAGGTGTTATTAGAAGATTTTGGTAAGCAAGGATGTATTTCAGGTCTTAAGTTTCCTATTCAGTTTATCTGAATTTCAGTCAAAAGGGTAAAACTGAAACTACATTTATTCATATTTTTGTGTATCTATAAATCTTCTCCTTTTCCCCCAGCAATGTCAGTGTCTTCCAAGTCATGTCTTCCCTTCAGTCCTTAGCTAGTCATTTGTGTAAAGCGTCCACAGTGCTTTATGGTTCCTCAGTTTGTTTGCTTTTGTTTTGTGTAGCTTCTGGGGCCTTGTCGAAGTTAACTCATGGATTGAAAGATGAATCACTGGCTTATATCTATCATTGCCAAAATCATTATTTTTGTCCAATTGGCTTCGAAGCAACCCCTGTTAAAGCTAATAAAGCATTCAGGTAAGGATTTCCATATTTTATGTGGATAACTCACTGAGAGAAGCATTTCCATATTTTATGTGGGTAACTCACCAAAAAAAGAAAGCATTTAGGAAATATTTAGTCACTCAGAAATTGGAAGCCTTGATGATTTCTTTCATTTGCATCAAGTTAGACTATGCTCTAAATATTTAGCTAGTTCTTTTGCAGAATTGCATTTGGTTAATTGGGCTTTTACATTATTCACTTAGATGCTGTTGTTCAGACTCGTGCAATGAAAGACATCTGAAAAACCACTTTTACCTTTATTACAAAATGATTGCAAAGGACTTCACGTATTATGTCACTGTGTTTTCATCCATTGTTCACATGGAAAATGAGTTAGGGGATCTTGTGTCAAAAAGCTGTCCCAACTGAGCACATTAAGAAGTATCTTCTTTCCTCCTAGTGAAAAATGTGGAATTTATCAGTGTTGTCCTGGGTGGGTAGCATTGGTCATTGAGGAGGAGGAGAGGGCAGCTCTCTTCTTTTGGTGAAGGCTGAAGGTCAGGCAGGGAGAACATGGCTTCCTCATCTGGGGATAGGATGGGTTCTTTGAGGCTGGAGGCCATGCAAGCATGAGTCCCTCTCAAGGCACTGTGGGGTTGGGGGATGCTGGGGCAGTATCCTGAGATCTGGGAGAACCAGGAAGCTGGACATTATAGTTTTGTGAATGAGGAACAAGAGGGAAAGTACTTGATCTCTCCGAATCCTAAAATGTTTTATTCATCTCTCTGGAGGTGAGGTATATTGTTTCTTCTATGGTTTCATCCTGAGGCTTCACCTTACTCCAGACATCTATCAAACATAAAACATGAAAAAGTAGGTAGTCCAACTTTGTACCCATTAGGGGAGAGTTCCTCACCTCTGTCTGTACCTAAGCATCACCTGAGATGCCTTTACAACTGTGCAAATCCCTCTAGATCTACTTGAATTTCCCGGAGTGGGATTTAGGCATCTGACTTTAGGGTTTCATTTTTAGGATGCCTTTTGAAAACTTCTAAATGCACAGTGAAAGGAGAGGAGTAGCTGAAGAATGCTTGTAGGATGCTAGGATTTTTTCTCTTTTTTTTAGATTCTAAGAGGTGGTATATTTCATTTTTTTTCTTTTTTTTTTTATCCCTAGATTTTATAATTGAGATCAAGACCTAAGTTTTATTTATGCTTTGTCTTTAATGGTCTTAAGAAGTTTGTTCAAGCTTAAACTCCAATTATCTATTCTAGTATTAATGAATGTCATCTTTGAATAACTTTAGTATATTTTTTATTAACATAGTGGAAGCAATATTTTCAAGGGAGTGAATGACCTTTATTAAGCCTACTTGTAATCTGTTTTATATTTAGCAGGGGTCCCTTCTCACCACAAGAAGTAGAGTATTGGATCTTAATTGGAGAATCAAGTAGAAAACATCCTGCTATTCACTGTAAAAAGTATGTTAACTTCCCTTATTCTCTTTAATTTAGGTAAGATTTACATATAGTGAAATGCACAGATCTTAATTGTATAATTAGGTGGAGTTTGATAAATGAATATACCTGTGTAATCATCACTGCAATCAAGATATGGAACATTTTCATTGTATTGAAAGTACCCTCATTCTCCTTTCCTGTCAGTCCCCATAGACAGCCTCTGCTCTGTCATGATGGGTTGCTTTGCATGTTCTTGAAATTCATGTAAATGGAGTCATAAAATATTCTTTCTTATCTGGCTTCTATCATTTAAGTAACCTTGTGAGATTCATCTATTTTGTCATGCATATCATGATTTTTTTTTTTTTTATTTTACTGCTGAGTGGTATTAACTAGTGTAAGTGTACCACGATTTTTTATCCATTTTTCTGTTGATGACCATTTGGATTATTTTGAGTTTGGTCTTATGTGGGTAAAGCTATTAGGAACGCTAATGTTTATATCGTTAGAAAATTTCTAGGTAACAGCTTCACTGAGATAAAATTCACATACCATAAGGTTCACCCTTTTAAAAATGTATACAATTCAGTGGATTTTAGTATATTCAGAGTTGAGCATCAACCACCACGATCTAATTCTAGGAACTAAAACCCCATACCCATTAGTAGTCACTCCCCAGCCCCCTCCCCTCACTCCCTGGCAACACTGATCTACTTTCTATCTCTGTGCATTTGCCTGATATGGACATTTCCTATAAATGGAATCATACAATATGTGGACTTTTGTATCTTTTTTCACTTAGAGTAATGTTTTCAGTGTTCATCTGTGTTGTGGCATAGACCAGAACTTCATTCCTTGATATGGCCAAATAATTTTCTGCTGTATGGATCTGCCACATTTTATTGTGCAAGTTTTTGGAGGACATGTTTATATGTTTTCTTCCTCTTGGATAGGTATCTAGGATTGGGGTTGCTGATTATAGGATAGCTGTGTATTTAAGAAGCTGGGAGAAAGTTCTCCAGTGGGGTTATGCCATTTTATACTCCTACAGGCAATGTATGGAGCTTTTCTTCATATCTTCTCCAATATTTGATATTGTTATTTTATTTTTTTTTTACTTATTTTTTTTTTATTTTCCTGGCTTTATTGAGTTGTAATACACAAGTACAATGTATATATTTAAAGTGTACCGTGTGCTGATTTGATCTACATTTTGTGAAATGGTTGCCACAACCAAGTGTCAATTAACATATCAGCTCACATAGTTACCTTTTCTGCCTATATGTGGTGAGAACACTTAAGATCTGCTCTCTCAGCAAGTTTCAAGTGTACCATACGGTATTATTAACTGTAGCCATTATGCTGTACAGATCTATAAGTTTGTTATGTTTTTTGATGGTATTGCAAATCGATACCATTTGCAATAAAAAATTTGTCTGTTTTCCAGTTTTATTGAGACGTAATTGACACATATCGCTATATAAGTTAATGGTGTAGAGCATGATGGTTTGATTTACATATATTGTGAAATGATGACTACAGTAGGTTAACGAAAGAATTCTCCTTGTGACGAGCACTCTTAGGATCTACTCTCTTAACAACTTCCCTGTATGTCACACAGCAGTGTTCACTATAATCACCATGTTGTATATTACATCCCTAGTACTTATTTATCCTATAACTGGAAGTTTGTACCTCTTGGCACCTTCCTTTAAAAAATTTCACTTCTGAATTAGTTTCTGGTGGTGTACAAAAATGCAATCTATTTTTCTACATAGGCCTTGAATCTTGCATTTTTATCAGACTCACAATTCCAGTAATAGTTTTATTATCCAAAGTAATTTGTAATTGCTTTGTGTTTTCTATACAATCAATCATGTTATCTGTGAATAAACACATGTTAACTTTGAAATCTTTTGAAAACTCGACTCTAATTGAAACGGAAATATGGGCTGTTTCTACTCTAGCCTGCAGGATGTCATTTAACGGGTTGATAAATATGTATTTCATAATGAAAGTAGCCATTTTTTGAACTGAGAATCTTGGCAATAGTTGGTTAAGCAGACTTGTCATAAAAAAAGAATTAGGGCTTAGGATGTGGAACAATCTTGTTATGAAAGAATTATCGTTATGGTAATATTGTAGCAAATTGCTCATGTGAAAAGTTCCATTACAGTGGTATTTTGTACTTAGAGAAAAGTGTGCTTTATCCTTCCTTTTTCACTATAGGTGGGCAGATATTGTTACTGATCTCAACACTCAAAATCCAGAATATCTAGATATCCGACACTTAGAGAGGGGGCTGCAGTATCGAAAAACAAAGAAGGTAAGAACACCATTGTATCTGAAGATATTTCCCAAGCCGACAAAAGGCACTGTTTTACTCAGTACTCCTTAGGTTGTAAATAACAGAAATCCAGTTCAGATTATCTCAGATAGAAGAGTGAAAATTATGTTCAGGAAAGAGGGGTATCTTTAGAATGAAAGCACAAGGAGGATAGCCCGGAATCAGAAGGGTCTGGTACCTGGTAAAAGAATGGTGGCAGGGGCCAAGTAGCTTCTCTGTCTCATTCTTCTGGGAGTTACATGTTGTTCTTATCTGTCTGAATATTTACTTTCTGAAGATTAAGAACTTCAACTTATGTCTCCCTTTCAGGTGAGTAGTCTAGATAGGCTGAGAGTGGCCTGCCCAGGCTCAGTCCCATAGTTTTGGCCCAGCTTGGGTCAGGTGTTCACTTCTGAGCCAAATGAACTGTGGCCATGAAGCAGAGTCATGTGTACAAACAAGGAGGCTTGGGGAGGTTCTCAGTGAAAGTAGATTCTGTGGATTGAGTTGACATTCCACTGATATGGTCCTACTAACATCAAGAACATATAGGAGACAGGAAGAGGAATGATCTTGGTGTTTGGATTGGGCAGATGGGGAAGCAGCAGGGTGTGTGACCAGTGGAGAGTCATATGGGTGGTGGGGGGGCTTGTTTTGGCTCCTGTGGGCATTGTTATATTTTTGTAAAGGCAGCTGGTCAAGAATGATGCAGGATAAGGTGATCTGATGATATCTGAAAAGGCTAAGTGCTGTTTTGAGGCAGGTGAAGGGGGAAAAATAAGGCAATTCATAGGAACCCACATTATTAGTATAATTAATTTCCTTTCACTTTCTTAACCCAACCTTTTTTTTTTTTTTTTTTCTTCTCAGGTTGGGGGAAATTTGCATTGCATCATAGCATTCCAGAGACTTAATTGGCAACGATTTGGCCTTTGGAACTTTCCATTTGGAACCATTAGACAAGAATCACACCCTCCAACACATGCCCAGGGAATAGCTAAATCTGAGAGTGAAGATAATATCTCCAAGAAGCAGCATGGGCGCCTGGGCCGGTCTTTCAGTGCTAGTTTCCATCAGGACTCGGCATGGAAAAAGATGTCCAGTATCCATGAGAGAAGGAACAGTGGTTACCAGGGTTACAGTGATTATGATGGGAATGACTGACCATGTTGGGTATTGAACAACTTGTGTTATACACATGACTGCTCTATACAAGACTGCATTAAGACAGTAGAAGGTTTTATTAAGTCTACACTAAATAGGAACAGAGCTTGTGGTACAAAATATAACCTTGTAGTTCTCCAGTAAATAAGCTTGTATATGATTATGATGGGTGATTTCAGATATAGAAGCAGGTAAGCACAGATTATTGTCCTTTAAAAGAGTATATAAACATTATGGACAATTTCACAAAATCCAATAAAATTACATATAAACAAATCAAACACAAATTCACTTAATAGCATCATGATTTGAAATACTTAAGCATGAAGTGGTTTCTTATAACTCGATCGCCATACATTTGTTGCAGATAGTTTTATTCCTAAACTCAAGATAAAAGGTACCATCTGCCCTTTTAAAGAAAATTGGGGCTGTTGATTTCTAGCTTTCTCTCATGGTTAAAGCTCATTTAAAATTATTTAGTGAGTCTAGAATTCTTTTACTTGCAAGCAGCATCTTGCCTGCCTCATTTGTTTCCTGACTAACTTTTTCAGGATCCTCAATAAAGAGGCAAAGCAAAGACTCAAGAAACTGATCTTTTCTATTGGTGCATTGATTCGGGATATTCTTGGCTTTCTTGACTTGGTATGTTACCATCCAACATTGACAAGATCTTCAGGCCTTGAAAGACTTCTGTCTACAGTGAACCTTGTTTTGGGATAGAATAAAAGAAAAGTGGAATTCAAAGTTTCTATATCCAAGGTAATCTGTGAAATGAGATCTTCCAATATTTGACTGGTTCCTGAGTGTGGAGTCCTATGTTGTTTACAGCGTTAAAGATGCATTAGGAATGCCATTGCCACTCAGAGGACAAATATCCATATTCCCAACTCTGAGCTGCTTCCTTTTTTAAGTCATACAATTAGCTGTTTGTAGTGAGTGTTAAATAGTTCAGAAAGAGTGGATTTCATGTATTTCAGCTCCTCTCTAGTTGATGTCAATTTTTCTTCTGCTGTCAGCCTGTGACATGTTCTTTCATTTCAGGGGCTGTTCATAAATCAGTAACTTGATTCTTACAAGGTGCTGAATATGTTGGTAACCATATTGCAATACACCTCAAGGAGAGGGTTCAGATTTTTATTTTTAAAATATTTTCATTTTCTTCTCTTTTGAATTTTATATCCATTTATCCACTCAGACATGCCTAGCCTACAGACAGGGATATATATTGTGAAATGGTCATTTTTCTGAAGAGAATATTTTGCGTGAAATGCAAAGGACTGAGAGATTTGTAGGTTGTTGATTTTGTTACTTCACACTGGAACTTTTAAGAAGTTTTCATCAAATAAAGTTTTGTTTTCTACTTTTAATAATGTGAATATTGTGAACCTTTCTTTTACATAGGGAGTACCCTTGGAATTCGGTTTGAAGCCCGTGACATTTCCGCCTAAGTAGTATAAGAAACCATCTTATATCTGATTTTTATAATCAATGAAACAATATACGTTATGACTATAATTTTAGATTCCTGTAAGACTACATAATAGGAAGTAGAAAATTTAATTATATAAGCTTGGACCAAACAAAGTTGTCATTTTTGTAGGTCAAACATGGTTGAATATCAGCAGTTTCATAGAGTTTAATGAAATATTTAAGAGAAGAGGTAGATAGGAGGAATCAAGAGGAAAGGAGACAAATGCCACATGGAGAATACAGTGACACCTAGGAAAAGAGGATGAGTTTATACAGATTGCCTATTGGCCATAAATAATTTTAGAAAAGTCTTGATATATAGGATTACTTAATAACTTGATATACAAGTTTGGCAGTTATTAAGAGCATAGTAGGGTTTACAGAGACTAATTTTCCAAAAACTATATGGAAGTTACTGTACACTTCTCTTTCAAGATTAGTAACACTCCTGTCCTATTTGATTTATTGGTCATCTCTTCCTAGGAGTCTCCATAGAAGCACTGAAGGCTCAAATACTGGCTCTACTTGCTAGCTGTATCACGTAGGGGAAGTTAAGATGAATATTTCTGTGTTTATTTCCTCATTGGTAATATGGGGATAATATCATGTATTTTACAAATTGTTTTGAAGAATAAATAAGTTAATGCACGTACAGTGTTTAGAACAGTGATTTGTAGATAGTCCTTGCTATCATTTCTCCAAAAGATGTGTATTTTACTGCTCAGAATGTTGATAGTGAGCCCTTTAAGCAGCATCTAAAGGAACCAATTCACTGTAAGTCAAATATACACCCCTTAGTTCCTGTTCCTTCAAAAGAATATTTTGTACTCAAGAAATGTTGCTCTGGTTTTAAAAGCACTTCTAATACTCAAATGCCTTCATTGGCTATTTGTTTTTACTCAGCTCTTAGGCATAAAAAATGTTCATTTAGATCAAATCCTGAAACTGTTCCTTTCCCTACTACTGTGTCCCATCTTTAGGCCAAGCTGGTGCAGCAGCAAAAACACTTCCAAATTTTCCTTTTCCCAGACACCTAACAGAGCTCAGGCAAGTTGCTCTGTGAGCCATCACAGTTTGTAGATTAGTTTTACCCGTAGCATATTCTCCTTCAATCATTAATTTAACACACTAATTTTATTTTAAATTCTTTTTTTAAGTTTATTTGTTTTGAGAGAGAGCGTGCGTGCACATGCATGAGTGGGGGAGGAGTGGTGAGAGAGAGGGAGAGAGAACCCCAGCAGGCTCCACGTGGGTCCCGGGCTGGGTCCATTTCAGGAACTATGAGATCATGACCTGAGCCAGGATCGAGTTGGACACTTAACCGACTGAGCTACCCAGGCCCCCCTCAACAAAATAATTTGAGCACTATGACCCCTTAGGTGTTTCATATTAAATCACTGACCTCAGAACGACCCCAGGGAGGTGGCATCTCCACTTTATTCAGACTCTCATTGGTGAAGAAACTAGCTTAGGATCATATGGTGTCTTCTACCATACAGACTGGGTGGCTTAAATAACACATTTATTTTCTCACAGTTCTGGAGGCTGGAAGTCCAAGATCAAGGTGTTGACAGGTTTGGTTTTTCCTGAGCCTTTCTCTTTGGCTTGCAGATGGCCACCTCCTAGCTGTGTCCTCACATGGGCCTCCCCAGTGTGTGCACATCCCTGGTGTCTCTCTCTGTGTGCCCCAAATTTCCTCTGATAAGGACGCCAGTCAGATTGGATTAGGTTTACCCTCACAACCTCATTTTAACTTAGTCACCTTTAAAAGGCCCCATCTCCAAATAGAGTCACATTCTGAGGTGCTGGCTGGGGTTTAGGGCTTTAACATCCAAATTTTAGAGGTGCACACAACTCAGCCCACAAACACAGGGCTATTGTGTGGCTCACTCAGGATTTGGACCAAAGGCTGCCAGGCTTGCGGGGAAATTCTCTTTCAGGGGGTGCAAGATGTACTGGAGAGCTTTAGATTAGAGGCCGACAGAGGTCATTTAGGGGGTATTTATGGAATCCCTAAGTGTTGGGAGTGGGGCTCTAACAGTCAACAAAATAATTCTTGGTTTCAATAAGTTTATAATCTACGTTGCAGGTGGGGAGAGGGGGGAACAAAAATAGAATAGGCAATTATATTAACCTCTGTAAAATACAAGTAGGAACAATTTGTGGGGATTATTCCACACATGGAGGAAATGCAAAACAAAACAAAACAAAACAAAACAAAAAAACAACATTTTGGGAAGTAGTTTTGCTAAAAACCAATTTTTGATAGTTTTGTCCTAAAGTTGGTATTAAGAGTTTGCAGAAGTGGCGGCCGGTGGGGGGGGGGGGATGGTACGGAAAAACCACATGGAAATCAATGACCTCAGCGCACAGTTCCAACATCTGGCTGCGACAGAATGCCAGCGTGGAGCAAGCTCGGGAATGACAGGACGCAAACACGGAGGCTGCACCGCCCCCTCGCTTCCGGAAGGAAAAGGCTCAGCGACTATACGTACGGCTGTGAGGCGGGACTTCCGTCCGGAGCAGCAATTAAATGGAAGCGGAGACCCGTCCGCCCAACCCATTTTGTGTGGGTTTACGCGTTAACTCTACGGGACAGTCGGTGTTGGGGGACCCCCTGGCTGTTTGGTCTGCGTAGTCCCCTCACTGCTCTTCCGCTAAGAGGGCACACATTGGGGCCAAACCTTAGGAGAGAGGAGGACTGGCGCCTCCCTGACGCCGGCCATTCTCTGGGCTCCCGCCTTTCTTCCGTGAGGCAGTGTCAGCCGCCAGGAAGTGCCGTTTTCGCCGGTGCCGGTTTTCCCTGGAAACCCTGTATTATTTTCCATCTTCCCTGGGTGGGAGCAGGGGGAGCCCCGCCCGGGCCCCTGCGGTGGTGCAGGCTGTGGTAGGATCGGAATAGAAGGTCTCCCGCGACCCCGCCGCCGAGTGTCGCTGGAGGCCTCATGGGGGTCCAGGGGCTCTGGAAGCTGCTGGAGTGCTCCGGGCGGCAAGTGAGCCCGGAGACGCTGGAAGGGAAGATCCTCGCCGTGGGTATCCTTAACGCATCGTCGGTTCTCGGGTGCAGGGACCCGCGTCAGGCAGTTACTCCCGGCTCCCTTTTTTGGGCCCAGCGCGGTGTTGGCAGGGCGACGGTCTCCCGCGGGGTAGCAGTGGCATCTCCTTCGCGACGTTTTTTCTTCAAGTGTCTGCTTTCCCCCGCTTTGCAGGAGTGCCACGCTGGGCTGCAGTCCTCTGGTTTTATTACTTAGGGGCAGTGCTTTCCTCTTCTCGTCTGCAAAGTGGAGGTAGTAATAGTATCTGCACGCGGGGTTGGTATGAGGAGTAAAGGGGTTATTTAAGTGAAAGCTTAGTTAATATTGTAAAGGTTAAAAGCATCGGTCGGCCTGGGAGGTCAGCGTGGAGTTAAATGAGGCGGACTTCCTACCGGTAGTGTTGCTCGCGGGTCCTGAGTCCTGCTCCACTGCTCCACTTACGCGTATTAGAACAAGGATAGTGTGGACAGGTGTTTGACCTTTTTTTCTTTTTCAAAAGTAACTTTTACAATTTTTTATTATGAGTTTTGGACGAGGGAATTCATGTAGTACAACAGTGAAAAGATTTCAAAAGGTACACAGTGGCCTTTTTTTTTTTTTTTAAACCTCCCGGCCTTTATGATAGGCTTTTAAAAGATTGTCGTTTGTGCATATGTCTGGCTGGTTTTGTGTGTGTCTTTGAAATTAAGTGTTTTTCTGCTTTATCAAAACCTGTGAATGCTGTTTCTGAAGTTTTGGTCTTTTTATAAGTTAAGCATCCTTCTCTCCCTCCTCCTCCTTCACCTTTGAGTGGCTGTTCTGGAAGCTGGTGGTACCTTGTGCCGGTCCCTAGGTGGGCACAGGAGCTGTAATCTAGGAGGACAAGAGTCCTGCAAATACTTGCTGTCGGCGGTAAATGCAGTTTAAGAGTATGTGGGAGTCCTGCAGAAGGGGCCACTGAGTGAGGAGCTGTCATTTAGTGTGGAGACAATTTGTACACGATGTGACACTGATAGTTTTTCAAATAAAGTAAGATGATGATTATATTTTCTGCAGTGTGAGTAATCTTGAAATACACCCGTAATGAGTTTTGCCTTGCTTAAAAGTTTTTGAAGGATACCTTGTATCGGGAAAGGGAGAGTCTGTTGTTTTAAAGCAACGCGCTGTTGCTGCCCTCTAGTGGTTCTTCACTGCTTTCTAAAGATTTTCTTCATAGAACTCTATGGGAAGGAAAGTAGTTTTCGGTGACAGGAACCCTTCAAACTTCAGCAAAGACTTAGGCATTTTATGTGGCAGCTTCTATGAAGAATTGATGATTCGTAAAATCACTGAGCTGACGCATGAAGTTCAGCATTCTGATTTTCTGGGAAAATCAAAGTAAGGAAGGTAAAGCATTTAATTTAGAATTCAGGTGACCTGTGTTTTAGATGACTCGGGAGCTCTTTTGGGACATGAAATAATTTTCATGAGGTTATTAAGTTTGTCTGAAAGACAAACCATTTAAAGAGGACTATCAATGATCCTCCAGTTATAAATACAAGCTTATATATGTGTGTGTGTGTATACATATATATAATACACACACACATATATATACATATATATGTATATATATGTGTGTGTGTATAATATATATATATGTAAATAAAAAATAAAAATTAAAAAAAATAAAAAAAAATATATATATGTAAAAAGAATATTTGACTGCTGTCCTATAGTTGATTTTGCTTTGTTTCATTTTCTTTTTATTTATTTATTTATTTTTTAATTTGCATTCAAGTTAGTTAGCATATAGTGCAACAATGATTTCAGGAGTAGATTCCTTGATGCCCTTTATCCCTTTTGTCCCCCCCCCCCCCCCCCATGTCCCCTTTGGGAGCCCTCTGTTTGTTCTCCATATTTAAGAGTCTCTTATGTTTTGTACCCCTCCCTGTTTTTATATTATTTTTGCTTCCCTTTCCTTATGTTCATCTGTTTTATATCTTAAAGTCCTCATATGAGTGAAGTCATATGATTTTTGTCTTTCTCTGACTAATTTCGCTTGCATTAATACCCTCTAGTTTCATCCATGCAGTTGCAAATGGCAAGATTTCATTCTTTTTGATTGCTGAGTAATACTCCATTGTATGTGTGTGTGTATATATATATATATATATATATATATATATACACCACATCTTCTTTATCCATTCATCCATCGATGGACATTTGGGCTCTTTCCAGCTTTGTAACATTTTCATGGGAATTCGAATTCAAATATCTGACCTATATTCCAATATTTATGTCTTCTATGTTAATGAAGAAATTTTCCATGACACATTATGTTCATAATTTACTCTTGGATCCTTAAAATACATTTTTTTAACCATCTGTGGATGAATGCCTTGTTTATTTATATAATCTAAATGCATCCAATAATAATTAACGGTTTAACTTTTGACTCTTGTGGACCTTAACATTTGTAAACTGCATTTAACTCTGTTAGGAAAATATTATACTCTCTTTAGGCTATACATACTAATGGAGATTAAATTTTAAATCACCTAACAATAGAACTAAACTAATTTATCTTTTGTTTCAAAATGTTTTTGGTCGTTTGGGTCTTATCTATGAAGTGATTCTGGCTTTGCTGCGGATTTAACTTTTTTCCAGCCCGGGATGAATTTAATGCTCCTTTTATTTATTTATTTATTTATTTATTTATTTTTTAATATTTTTTTTTCAACGTTTATTTATTTTTGGGACAGAGAGAGACAGAGCATGAACGGGGGAGGAGCAGAGAGAGAGGGAGACACAGAATCGGAAACAGGCTCCAGGCTCTGAGCCATCAGCCCAGAGCCCGATGCGGGGCTCGAACTCACGGACCGCGAGATCGTGACCTGGCTGAAGTCGGACGCTTAACCGACTGCGCCACCCAGGCGCCCAATGCTCCTTTTTTTTTAAATAAACTTATTGAAATTAGGCAAGTCAAAATATGCAAATATTTTCAGAATGCCTTATTTTATATAATTTTAAAAAGTAATTTCAAGCTGGAGCTTTCAACCCTAGCTGAGACCACTTAAGGTTAATTAAAAAAAAAAAAAAA
Source organism: Herpailurus yagouaroundi (assembly GCF_014898765.1). NCBI lineage: Eukaryota > Metazoa > Chordata > Mammalia > Carnivora > Felidae > Herpailurus > Herpailurus yagouaroundi. The sequence goes on along the minus strand of NW_024412405.1, from coordinate 9,400,544 downwards.
ACTCAGTATCTTTGATTTAGAATTTTAGGCATATCTATGTTCAGTAATCTATGAATTACAAGTTTCCTATCCAGTTTGAAGAGTTGAGAGCCATATCCAGAGTTGAGAGCCACTGATCTGAAATTAGGTTTTCTCATTGATCATAACATTCAAAATAATGGTTTAAGTAGAAACTTAATACTGTCCAACAGTGTAGCAACCAGAAACAAGCCAGGCAGAAATATTTTATCCAATACAGTATAGAACTAAGTCAACACCAAATCCTACTTCCAAGGTAGATCCTTTATCCTGCCACTTCTTGTCTCTACCATTGCTGTGTGCTTTTACTAGGGATGTTATAATTAGTTTATTCCTCACTCGTCCACTGGGGTGATCTTTAAGTCACATTCCGGTGGCTGCACATGCACATCAACTCTGTTGCTCCTTTGGCTCAGACCTTGCCACATTGTCCTTCAGTGGAAGCATGCTTCTCTCTTAGGGCGTTCACATTTGCTGTCCCTCTTATCTCACTGTTCCTCTTGTTCATTCAGGGCTCCACTATTTCTTCACATAGGCTTTCTCTAAGTAAAGAGCTACTGATCCCCGCTCCCCTTGTCCTTTTACTCTGCTCTATTTGCTTTTTTTTGTATTCTATCTATATGTATTATAGTATATCTATAATATATAATATGTATCTATTCATTTTTCTTCTATTTTATTGTTCATCTTCCCCATTGGAGTGCAAATTTCTTGGAGATGGATACCATATCTGTTTTGTTCAGGGCTATGTTTACTGTTCTATCTCAAGATCTTGGGATCTTAGATAAGCCTGGCACATAGTAGCACTCAAATATAGGAATGAATATAATAATAGCTTGCTTTCCACTATTTTTTTCATAGTATTTATTAAGTTAATTGTTGATTGGCCTAATTTGTTTTACAGTTATAAATTAGGTAATATACATTCATTTAAATGCTTGACTGTTCAGCTCATTTAATAGCAAGTATTTGTTGACTCCTATATGTCATGTGAAAGGGGAGCAGTGCACAAAAACATGGTCTAGACAAGGCATGGAGCCCATGGTTTGGTTTTTCCCTTCACTACATTGTCAACTCTACAAGGGCAAACCCCTTGTTTTGTTCAGTGCTATATCCTCAGTGGGTTTTCTGCCACATAATAAGCAATACGTTTTGAATAGGAGCACATAAGTGGAGGTCTTTGTCTGGGCTGAGGAAGTGATGCATAGACCGGGACCTATGAGTTGGAGATAACTAGGCTAAGAGAGAGAAATTCAGGCAGAAGAAGGGGCATGTGAGAAGACCCTGGAGGCAGGAAGGGTCTACCTTCAAGACGGGCTGAAAGGTGGAATTGATAGGATCTGGTAGTGTTTGGATGAGGGGAGTGTAGGGGATGACATTCAGTGATCTGACTCCAGTGAACAGGTTTCACTGTAATGGGGACGTAAGCAGCCTGGTAGAAAAGACCTGTGTCTAGTTTTGATCATGTGAAGTTGGGAACATCTGTGAGGCATCAGGTAGAGGTGTCATCTAGGCCATCTAGTCTGAGGGTCAGGACAGAGCTCACATAGGGAGAGGGTGTGGTGTGGGGGTGCTGAGGTGGCCTAGGCAGCCTGTGCAGCAGGAGGAGGGGAGAGGGCCTGAGGGAGAGCACTGCTGAAGCCAGGCTTGAGTGGAGAATTAGAGGAGCTGGCAAGGAGATGGGGAGGGGAGGACCTGCCGTGCTGCATCCCTCTGTCGTGCGGACACGTAGGAAGTAATTTGGTAAGAAGCAGTTTTTACAAAGGTTAAATATAAGCAAACTCCAAGAAGATGTAAGTTACTTGTAATTGCAAAAGAGATAACTATTGTTAATATTTTGGTGCCTGAACTTCTAGTTTTTTTATATTTAACGTATCCTGTATATTATAAAATGTAATTATGCATCCCGGAGTTTTGTGACCTGTTCTGTCTCCTTTAATATTTTGTGATTGTCTTTCTTATCACTATATATGCTTCTGTAGCTTCCAGTTTTGAGGGCTCTTTGGTATTTCAGCAAATCAGTATATCATAATTTAGTTTAAAGATCTGTTGGAAACCTTTTACATTGTTTTTCATGTTTTCATTACTGTAAACATTCATGAAAGTAACTCTTATTGTAAGTCTATGATGATTTTCTGAGGACTAATGTCTGGAAGAAGTAGTAAAATAGAATGCAAGTTTTTACATTTTTTTGCTACGAATTGCCAAATTGTTCTCCAAAAGAGTTGTGCTAATTTATGAAAATTCTGTAGAGATTATTAGTTTTCTTTAAAGAAGCAATTATTTGCAATTAGATTTTCTAAAAGGACACATCTATTGATGTAAGATTTTAAAATTCAGTATGTGAACAGTAGTAAGGGTTCAAATAAAATTAACTGATTTTAGGTAGATTCCATCAGGGCTAAACATTCTCCAATTTCAAATGTATTGTGATGAGTGCTTAGTTTCGATGTTTAGATGATATCGGTTATTGGGAAGTTGAAATTGTGGGGGTGAAGGAAGACAGTCCAAAATCTTTCCTTTAACAATTCTACCAGATATTAGCATTTGGTTGAACCAGGCACTAAGAGGAGTCCGGGATCGCCATGGGAACTCGATAGAAAATGCTCATCTTCTCACTTTGTTTCATCGGCTCTGCAAACTCTTATTTTTTCGAATTCGTCCTATTTTTGTGTTTGATGGGGATGCTCCACTGTTGAAGAAACAGACTTTGGTAAGAGTCATCTGTTTTTTTTTTTTTTTTTTCTTTCTGCATTCTTAGAAAGAAAAGTTCGGGGCACCTGGGTGGCTCAGTCAGTTGGGTTCTGATTCTTGATTTCAGCTCAAGTCATGACCTCGCAGTTGTGAGATTGGGCCCTTGTGTTAGCCTAGAGCCTGCTTGGGGTCCTCTCTCTGCCCCTCCCTTACTTGTGCATGAACGCATGCTCGCTGTCTCTCAGAATAAATAAACATTTAAAAAAGTTCATGTATAATTTTAATTTTCTCTTTATTTTTTATTAAAAGAATTTTTTTTTAAATGTTTACTTTTGAGAGACAGAGCATGAGCAGGGTAGGGGCAGAGAGAGAGAGGGAGACACAGAATCTGAAGCAGGCTCCAGGCTCTGAGCTGTCAGCACAGAGCCTGATGTGGGGCTCAAACTCACAAGCCATGAGATCATGACCTGAGCTGAAGTTGGAGACTTAAGTGACTGAGCCAACCCAGGCTTCCCAATACTTCTTCTTTTAAAAAAGGATTATTTGTGAGAGTACTTCCTGGGTGCAATGATAAAATTCAACTTTTAATAAAACTACTAAAATTCTTACACTTGGGATTTTTCCTTCTAGAGTATCTTTGTAGCTGTCCTATGCATGTTTCAGCTATGCTGCTGAGCGCTACAGAGAACCTGTTGGGGAAATGCTCTGAATCTGAGATCGTGGGTCCCCAGTGTTTAAAGACTGATGGGATGTTAGGAATAGGTGATTTTGTGTGGTGTCAGGTGTGATTAAAGTGGATTATTGAGGAAGGAAATTAGCCAGGATATAAAACAATGATAATGAGTTTCTCCTTCCTTCCTTCCTTCCTTCCTTCCTTCCTTCCTTCCTTCCTTCCTTCCTTCC
>NW_024412405.1:9286048-9396919 GCF_014898765.1 Herpailurus yagouaroundi | reverse complement strand
TCCTTCCTTCCTTCCTTCCTTCCTTCCTTCCTTCCTTCCTTCCTTCCCTTTTTAGAACAAGAGTGGGGAAGGGGAAGAGCAAGACAGAGAATCCCAAGCAGACTCTGTGTTGTCAGTGCAGAGCCTGACTCTGGGCTTGATCCCACAAACTATGAGATCATGACCTGAGCTCAACTGACTGAGCCACCCAGGCACCCCAGGAGTTTCTTTATTCTGAAAGTAGTTTCAAACAATGTTGGAACAAAGGCGTGAACTTTGGAGTAATTGTGTATGCCCCGAATGATAGCACCCATTTGGACATAGGACTTTTATGTGTTGAAAATGCCAGCTCATCACTTCATAATTACACTGGACAGGCATTGTCTAAGTAAGTGAGAATATAGGATAAAAGTAAGGATCTGCAGTAGCTTGGGGATATTTGTTCCCTCAGTAAAAGGTATAGATTCGCATGTTGCAGTTTTAAATTATCCAGGATACACTGTATCAGGCACTCCTTGGAAGGATTAGACAGGAAAGAACTCCAGAATTTATCTAAAGTAAACAACATCTCCCCAATTCCCCTGCCCCATGATTAAAGGTGTTAGCTAACACTACTGTAGTAATCATTTTGTAATATATAAATGTATCAAATCAACACATTGTACACCTTACACTTCCACAGTGTTATATCTTAATTTAGAAGGGAAGAGAATGTTTTGTGTTTCTTCCTTATATTCCACCGTAAGCAGGGAGACTATTCTGTTTTTTCCTACTTGGACATTACTTACAAGATACTTCTCTATAATTTAGGATTTCTTATGATATAATTTTGGATGTTGAGGGATGGGGTGGCATCTGAGTAATGTTATTTTATAAAGGCCAATAGCAGAAATTGGTTTTGGCATAACAGTGATTTTTACAGAATACATTAGTTAATTGATATAATCCTTTGGAGAAGCATTTACTTAACTATATTGTTTAGTTTTAGGCTTCTGGGGACATTAAAGGATATTTAAAAGAAACTGAAAATAAATTAATCATTTCCCAAATACTGTATACTAGTTAGTTTTTTCAGTAATCGCTAGATGGAAACTCGGTGTGCTTTACATATCAGAGACCTGAACATTTTCACTGATAAACAACACTTTGGAGGAACTACTAAAGCATCCACAGTCTGAAAGCTCAGACAAACCACATTCTATAGAAAAAAGTTAGAGAAATATTTTTAATATACTAATACCCTGAAATAGAATCCTCTACCCTTTCTTTTCACAGGCTAAGAGAAGGCAGAGAAAGGATTTGGCAACCAGTGATTCCAAAAAAACTACAGAGAAGCTTTTGAAAACATTTTTGAAAAGACAAGCTATCAAAACTGCCTTAAAAAGCAAAAGGCAAGAGGCAAATTGCATTAATTTTAAAGGCTTAAAGCTTTTAATTTTTTATTGGGTTAACCCTTTCCCTAACCTTAACTCAGCAGATAATAGGTGGTAACATGAGAGGGGTAAGTGGGGTGTCCATTTGACCTGGTAATTTGAAATTGTGAAAATTCTCTGGTGGGTGTCAGCTCTGATAAGGAGAGAGAACGGCTGTAATGATGCATTGCGTGCACTTTGTACTTGTATGAGGCATGTGTCCATGCCTGTAGCCGAGGCCCTGGCTGAGGTGCTGGGGAGCCGCCCTCTTTCTCTCCAGGCCGTGCTTACTTCCCACCACAGTGGCCTGGGCAGCCAGGTCAGCAGCGAGAAACCTGTTGCCCTGTGTCTCCCCTCTTCTCACCTCCTCAGCAGGGCTTGTGTCGTCAAAATCCTGACTTAAAATCCTAAATCCCGTTACCTGTGTCGAAATCTGTGTGTGTTTTTCAGAGATGAAGCGCTCCCCAGTCTTACTCAAGTTCAAAGAGATGACCTCTATGCTTTGCCACCTTTACAGAAGGAGGAAAAAAACAGGTAAATGTTTAACTATTTACAAATAGTAATTGTCTGTGTATTTAGACAGATTTAAATCTTTGGGTTTTATCTGCATGATGAGGCATGTGGGAATGAATGCAACTGAAAATGCATTCTCTGTCCCTTTTAGAATGTTTTTCATTTTTCATTCTAACTTGTACTTGTGTTTTGGTTTGTGCTGATTGTTCTCTTCTTTCTGCAGACCCCGTGTTAGCACTGTTGATGTATCATTCGTACACATGTTTCTTACCCTTTGCATGCACTTGCTGTCTCTACCTGTTTCTCAGCCCGTGTCTTCTGTCTCCTACCACCGTGCTTAGAGACCACACGCAGCGTCCTCCTCGTTAAATCCAGTAGACGCTTTGCAGGCCTCAGCTGACCGCACTTTTCAGCCGTGTGTGACACGGTGCCCGTGCTGTCCAGCTACCTGGGAACCTTTCTGGCCACTCTTTCTCACGCCCCTCTTCCTCTGGCACTTCCTCTCGCTCACTGTTAATTGTCGCAGCTTCTGTGGTTGGAGTGTGCCTCTGCCCCTACCTGCCCCCATACCTTTCCCAGGGGTTCCTGAGACCCCAAGTAGCTTTTGAATCAGGCCATTTCTGTTTATCTTCATGACTGCCACCATCGTCCTTTCTTGCAATTACCGTAGTGGCTTCTACACTTCTTTCTCTGTCTTTGTCTTTGGTTGGTCTTACCCTTGGCTGGAACTCCTACCCACCATGCTCAATCTCTTCTTTATAGTGTAGAATCTGTTAAAACCCAAATCTGATAATGTCATTGTGTAGCCTAAAACACTTCCTAGCTTCTCATTTCTTGAGGATAAATTCCAGCCCCTTAATCACATGCTTCCCATCCTCACCACCCGCTGTTTTTATACCGTGTACAGGCAGGCTTTCTTTCCCTTGTTTCCAGATGTTTATAGAACTTCGGTTTCTGCCTGGAATACTTCTCTGCATGAATGTTCCTCATGCCCTACAACTAGACCTCTCACTTACTTGGGGCTCAGGGCAAGCAGTGTAATTGCCAGATTCCAGAATGCTTTTAGGACCCCCCAGATTGGAGAGAGGTGACTGTCCTTATTACTCTTCTCTTGTGGTGGAAGTTACTAGATCATACTGTAATTGCTCACTCACACGTGTCCCCTCCAGACTGTGGGAACAAGGGCAACCCATGTCTTGCCATCTTACTCACCCTTGTAGCCCCTGTAGCTAGCAGCCCCTTGCCTCAAGCAGTATTTTCATAAGTCATTAAATCATAGATACTGTAAACATATGCTTGGCTTTCAGTTCAGAAGAAGAAGACGAAAAAGAATGGCAAGAAAGAATGAGTCAGAAACAAGCATTACAGGTACATACGTAATTTTTGAATTCAGAATATGTTCTACCATTTGAAATGAATGACACAAAAATGAATATTGAGGTGGTGTGAATTTATGAAAGTTCCTGAAATCAGACGCCTTCTTTACTGTGCATGTATGTATAAGTGTGCACGTGTGAATATATGTATAAGTATACATGCTCCCTTGCACATTTATGTGGAGTTGGTTGGCCATTATATATATCCACATATCCAAAATAAGCCATCTTTCCTTTACAACCAACCGACCAACCGACCAACCCACCAACAAATAGTAATGCATACCTGTGTAAAAATATAGAAAAGGTAGCACCCAAAAATGACTTCAGGTAATTCGGTATATGTTAGTCCATTCTCCCTCCCTCCTCATTTCGGTTGAGTAACTGTGTGTGTCTGGGTATATCTGTATGTGATCTGTATGTGACAGGTATACATGTACGCATACATGTGTAACCACGTCTGTGCTTAGGTTCCACTCGCCCATTGCCGTGTGACCGGGTGACGTGGAAATGGTTGTTTGTGTGTCGTCTTCTCTCCCCGTTCCGGGGGTTGGTGAGCTCAGCGAGGCAGTGCTGTCTGCATGACTGCCGGGTAGATGCAGACGGACTGTAGCTGGGGCTGGAGCCCCCTCCAGGGCTTCCTCACTGCATGTCTGCCGGTTGACGCTGTCAGTCAGAACACCTGCCTGGGGCCTCTTCGTGTGGCCTGAGCTCATTCACAGCATGGCACTGTGTTCCAGGGGCAGGCATCCCAAGAGCCAGTGCCTGGCAGGGCCCTGTGCCTTTTCTGGCCGGCTTCTGAAGTCGTGCAGTCTCCCCTCCTGCATGTCCTGTCTGTGAGAAGCTGGTCAGTCAGGCCGCCCCCTATTTAAGGGGAGGGATTACATGAAAAGAGGGATCAGAGAACGTGTGGTCATGTTCTAAAACCATGACCACACACGTTTTAATGGATGACATTTTTATGAATTGAGGCTGTACTGTCTATACAAGTTTTTAAAATTTTTTTCAAGTTTCTTGAATAGTGGGTAACATTCTTTGATTCCCAACTTAACTGGTCTTTTATGTTCCTCTTGTTTTGGTACATCTGGAAAAAGACCTTTGAGCTAAAACCTCAGGCTCAGGATCCCTCAACTTGTAGAGGTTCTGCATTATTTCTTGGTGAAGACATGAGCACTGTGGTCAGAAAGTCCTGCATTTAAGTGTGGGCCCTCCTGTTCACTAGCTGTGTGATCTTAGACATAGTAACTTCTCCAAGGCTGGCTGGCTGGCTTGCTTTTCTTTCTTTTTTTTTGTAGAAGAAAAATAATAATGATGCTTCTTCAGAGGGCTGCTGGGAACATTACTGAGGGAAAAGCATGGGTGTTGTGAGCATGACTGGCCTGTCCTCAGTGCTGGCTGCTTTGGACATACACATACACCATGCCTACATACAGGAAAGCTAACTGTATTATTTTATTTTCTTTATAGAAGAGTTTTAAAGCATTTTTGGTAATTAGTTAAAATTTAAAAAAGTTTTATACTTTTTCATGTCTGTGAATTTTTCACTTTTTATTTCACTTTTGATCATAGGTTAAGACCAAAGCAAAACTAATCTAATTAAGGGAGTTACAAATAATGTTTTTTTTTTTTTTTTTTTTTTTATATATGAAATTTATTGTCAAATTGGTTTCCATACAACACCCAGTGCTCATCCCAAAAGGTGCCCTCCTCAATACCCATCACCCACCCTCTCCTCCCTCCCACCCCCCATCAACCCTCAGTTTGCTCTCAGTTCTCAACAGTCTCTTATGCTTTGGCTCTCTCCCACTCTAACCTCTTTTTTTTTTTTTTTTTCCTTCCCCTCCCCCATGGGTTCCTGTCAAGTTTCTCAGGATCCACATAAGAGTGAAACCATATGGTATCTGTCTTTCTCTGTATGGCTTATTTCACTTAGCATCACACTCTCCAGTTCCATCCACATTGCTACAAAAGGCCATATTTCATTTTTTCTCATTGCCACGTAGTATTCCATAGTGTATATAAACCACAATTTCTTTATCCATTCATCAGTTGATGGACATTTAGGCTCTTTCCATAATTTGGCTATTGTTGAGAGTGCTGCTATGAACATTGGGGTACAAGTGCCCCTATGCATCAGCACTCCTGTGTCCCTTGGATAAATTCCCAGCAGTGCTATTGCTGGGTCATAGGGTAGGTCTATTTTTAATTTTCTGAGGAACCTCCACACTGCTTTCCAGAGTGGCTGCACCAATTTGCATTCCCACCAACAGTGCAAGAGGGTTCCCGTTTCTCCACATCCTCTCCAGCATCTATAGTCTCCTGATTTGTTCATTTTGGCCACTCTGACTGGCGTGAGGTGATATCTGAGTGTGGTTTTGATTTGTATTTCCCTGATAAGGAGCGACGCTGAACATCTTTTCATGTGCCTGTTGGCCATCCTGATGTCTTCTTTAGAGAAGTGTCTATTCATGTTTTCTGCCCATTTCTTCACTGGGTTATTTGCTTTTCGGGTGTGGAGTTTGGTGAGCTCTTTATAGATTTTGGATACTAGCCCTTTGTCCGATATGTCATTTGCAAATATCTTTTCCCATTCCGTTGGTTGCCTTTTAGTTTTGTTGGTTGTTTCCTTTGCTGTGCAGAAGCTTTTTATCTTCATAAGGTCCCAGTAGTTCACTTTTGCTTTTAATTCCCTTGCCTTTGGGGATGTGTCGAGTAAGAGATTGCTACGGCTGAGGTCAGAGAGGTCTTTTCCTGCTTTCTCCTCGAGGGTTTTGATGGTTTCCTGTCTCACATTCAGGTCCTTTATCCATTTTGAGTTTATTTTTGTGAATGGTGTGAGAAAGTGGTCTAGTTTCAACCTTCTGCATGTTGCTGTCCAGTTCTCCCAGCACCATTTGTTAAAGAGACTGTCTTTTTTCCATTGGATGTTCTTTCCTGCTTTGTCAAAGATGAGTTGGCCATATGTTTGTGGGTCTAGTTCTGGGGTTTCTGTTCTATTCCATTGGTCTATGTGTCTGTTTTTGTGCCAATACCATGCTGTCTTGATGATGACAGCTTTGTAGTAGAGGCTAAAGTCCGGGATTGTGATGCCTCCTGCTTTGGTCTTCTTCTTCAAAATTACTTTGGCTATTCGGGGCCTTTTGTGGTTCCATATGAATTTTAGGATTGCTTGTTCTAGTTTCGAGAAGAATGCTGGTGCAATTTTGATTGGGATTGCATTGAATGTGTAGATAGCTTTGGGTAGTATTGACATTTTGACAATATTTATTCTTCCAATCCATGAGCAGGGAATGTCTTTCCATTTCTTTAAATCTTCTTCAATTACCTTCATAAGCTTTCTATAGTTTTCAGCATACAGATCCTTTACATCTTTGGTTAGATTTATTCCTAGGTATTTTATGCTTCTTGGTGCAATTGTGAATGGGATCAGTTTCCTTATTTGTCTTTCTGTTACTTCATTGTTAGTGTATAAGAATGCAACTGATTTCTGTACATTGATTTTGTATCCTGCAACTTTGCTGAATTCATGGATCAGTTCTAGCAGACTTTTGGTGGAGTCTGTCGGATTTTCCATGTATAATATCATGTCATCTGCAAAAAGCGAAAGCTTGACTTCATCTTTGCCAATTTTGATGCCTTTGATTTCCTTTTGTTGTCTGATTGCCGATGCTAGAACTTCCAGCACTATGTTAAACAACAGCGGTGAGAGTGGGCATCCCTGTCGTGTTCCTGATCTCAGGGAAAAAGCTCTCAGTTTTTCCCCGTTGAGGATGATGTTAGCTGTGGGCTTTTCATAAATGGCTTTTATGATCTTTAAGTATGTTCCTTCTATCCCGACTTTCTCAAGGGTTTTTATTAAGAAAGGGTGCTGGATTTTGTCAAAGGCCTTTTCTGCATCGATTGACAGGATCATATGGTTTTTCTCTTTTTTTTTTTGTTAATGTGATGTATCACGTTGATTGATTTGCGAATGTTGAACCAGCCCTGCATCCCAGGAATGAATCCCACTTGATCATGGTGAACAATTCTTTTTATATGCCATTGAATTCGATTTGCTAGTATCTTATTGAGAATTTTGGCATCCATATTCATCAGGGATATTGGCCTGTAGTTCTCTTTTTTTACTGGGTCTCTGTCTGGTTTAGGAATCAAAGTAATACTGGCTTCATAGAATGAGTCTGGAAGTTTTCCTTCCCTTTCTATTTCTTGGAATAGCTTGAGAAGGATAGGTATTATCTCTGCTTTAAATGTCTGGTAGAACTCCCCTGGGAAGCCATCTGGTCCTGGACTTTTATTTGTTGGGAGATTTTTGATAACCGATTCAATTTCTTCGCTGGTGATGGGTCTGTTCAAGCTTTCTATTTCCTCCTGATTGAGTTTTGGAAGAGTGTGGGTGTTCAGGAATTTGTCCATTTCTTCCAGGTTGTCCAATTTGTTGGCATATAATTTTTCATAGTATTCCCTGATAATTGTTTGTATCTCTGAGGGATTGGTTGTAATAATTCCATTTTCATTCATGATTTTATCTATTTGGGTCATCTCCCGTTTCTTTTTGAGAAGCCTGGCTAGAGGTTTGTCAATTTTGTTTATTTTTTCAAAAAACCAACTCTTGGTTTCGTTGATCTGCTCTACAGTTTTTTTAGATTCTATATTGTTTATTTCTGCTCTGATCTTTATTATTTCTCTTCTTCTGCTGGGTTTAGGCTGCCTTTGCTGTTCTGCTTCTATTTCCTTTAGGTGTGCTGTTAGATTTTGTATTTGGGATTTTTCTTGTTTCTTGAGATAGGCCTGGATTGCAATGTATTTTCCTCTCAGGACTGCCTTCGCTGCGTCCCAAAGCGTTTGGATTGTTGTATTTTCATTTTCGTTTGTTTCCATATATTTTTTAATTTCTTCTCGAATTGCCTGGTTGACCCACTCATTCGTTAGTAGGGTGTTCTTTAACCTCCATGCTTTTGGAGGTTTTCCAGACTTTTTTCTGTGGTTGATTTCAAGCTTCATAGCATTGTGGTCTGAAAGTATGCATGGTATGATTTCAATTCTTGTAAACTTATGAAGGGCTGTTTTGTGACCCAGTATATGATCTATCTTGGAGAATGTTCCATGTGCACTCGAGAAGAAAGTATATTCTGTTGCTTTGGGATGCAGAGTTCTAAATATATCTGTCAAGTCCATCTGTTCCAATGTCTCATTCAGGGCCCTTGTTTCTTTATTGACCGTGTGTCTAGATGATCTATCCATTTCTGTAAGTGGGGTGTTAAAGTCCCCTGCAATTACCACATTCTTATCGATAAGGTTGCTTGTGTTTATGAGTAATTGTTTTATATATTTGGGCGCTCCGGTATTCGGCGCATAGACATTTATAATTGTTAGCTCTTCCTGATGGATAGACCCTGTCACTATTATATAATGTCCTTCTTCATCTCTTGTTACAGCCTTTAATTTAAAGTCTAGTTTGTCTGATATAAGTATGGCTACTCCAGCTTTCTTTTGGCTTCCAGTAGCATGATAAATAGTTCTCCATCCCCTCACTCTCAATCTAAAGGTGTCCTCAGGTCTAAAATGAGTCTCTTGTAGACAGCAAATAGATGGGTCTTGTTTTTTTATCCATTCTGATACCCTATGTCTTTTGGTTGGCGCATTTAATCCATTTACATTCAGTGTTATTATAGAAAGATATGGGTTTAGAGTCATTGTGATGTCTGTATGTTTTATGCTTGTAGTGACGTCTCTGGTACTTTGTCTCACAGGGTCCCCCTTAGGATCTCTTGTAGGGCTGGTTTAGTGGTGACAAATTCCTTCAGTTTTTGTTTGTTTGGGAAGACCTTTATCTCTCCTTCTATTCTAAATGACAGGCTTGCTGGATAAAGGATTCTCGGCTGCATATTTTTTCTGTCTAGCACACTGAAAATCTCGTGCCAACTCTTTCTGGCCTGCCAAGTTTCAAAAGAGAGATCAGTCACGAGTCTTATAGGTCTCCCTTTATATGTGAGGGCACGTTTACCCCTTGCTGCTTTCAGAATTTTCTCTTTATCCTTGTATTTTGCCAGTTTCACTATGATATGTCGTGCAGAAGATCGATTCAAGTTCCGTCTGAAGGGAGTTCTCTGTGCCTCTTGGATTTCAATGCCTTTTTCCTTCCCCACTTCAGGGAAGTTCTCAGCTATTATTTCTTCAAGTACCCCTTCAGCACCTTTCCCTCTCTCTTCCTCCTCTGGGATACCAATGATGCGTATATTATTTCTTTTTAGTGTATCACTTAGTTCTCTAATTTTCCCCTCATACTCCTGGATTTTTTTATCTCTCTTTTTCTCAGCTTCCTCTTTTTCCATAACTTTATCTTCTAGTTCACCTATTCTCTCCTCTGCCTCTTCAATCCGAGCCGTGGTGGTTTCCATTTTGTTATGCATTTCATTTAAAGCGTTTTTCAGCTCCTCGTGACTGTTCCTTAGTCCCTTGATCTCTGTAGCAAGAGATTCCCTGCTGTCAGCTATACTGTTTTCAAGCCCAGCGATTAATTTTATGACTATTATTCTAAATTCACTTTCTGTTATATTATTTAAATCCTTTTTGATCAGCTCATTAGCTGTTGTTATTTCCTGGAGATTCTTCTGAGGGGAATTCTTCCGCTTGGTCATTTTGGATAGTCCCTGGCGTGGTGAGGACCTGCAGGGCACTTCCCCTGTGCTGTGGTGTATAACTGGAGTTGGTGGGCGAAGCCGCAGTCAGACCTGATGTCTGCCCCCAGCCCACCGCTGGGGCCACAGTCAGACTGGTGCGTGCCTTCTCTTCCCCTCTCCTAGGGGCGGGATTCACTGTGGGGTGGGGTGGCCTGTCTGGGCTACTTGCACACTGCCAGGCTTGTGATGCTGGGGATCTGGAGTCTTAGCTGGGGTGGGTAGGCAAGGTGCACAGGGGCAGGAGGGGCAGGCTTAGCTTGTTTCTCCTTAGGTGATCCACTTCAGGAGGGGCCCTGTGGCAGCAGCAGGGAGTCAGATCCGCTGCCGGAGGTTTGGCTCCGCAGAAGCGCAGAGTTGGGTGTTTGCGCGGAGCGAGCAAGTTCCCTGGCAGGAACTGGTTCTCTTTGGGATTTTGGCTGGGGGATGGGCGGGGAAGATGGCGCTGGCGAGCGCCTTTGTTCCCCACCAAACTGAGCTCTGTCGTCCGGGGGCTCAGCAGCTTTCCTTCCCTTTGTCCTCCAGCCTTCCCGCTTTCTGAACAGAGCTGTTAACTTATGACCTCCCAGCCGCTAAGTCGCGCTTGCTGTCGGAACACAGTCCGTCAGGCCCCTCCGCTTTTTGCAAGCCAGACTTGGGGGCTCTGCTTGGCCGGCGAGCCGCCCCTCCGCCCCGGCTCCCTCCCGCCAGTCCGTGGAGCGCGCACCGCCTCGCCGCCCTTCCTACCCTCTTCCGTGGGCCTCTCGTCTGCGCTTGGCTCCGGCGACTCTGTTCTGCTCACAAATAATGTTTAAATATCAAAGGCTCATCCCTGCCTTAGGGCCTTTGTACTTGCTGTTCCTGCAGCCTGGGATGTCCTGATCAGGCTTGTTGGTGTCTTTCAAGTCCCTGCTCACAGGTCATTTTTTAATGAGGTCTTTTCTGTCTACCAGTAAATGTTTTTTCTCTTCCTGTTCTAATCAACTCTCTTAATCAGATTAACCTGCTTTATTGTCTTGTTCATTCACTTATTTATTTATTTCATTATTATGTCTTTAGTTCACTCCTAAGAGTAGGGACTTTATCTGGCATGAGCTGCATAATACCTAGCACCCAGAACAGTGTCTGGTACATTAGGGGTGTCTGGTAAGTATTTTTTCTACTGGATGAATCTGTGAGTGAATGGCTGTATTCCTTAATCTGTCTATTCACTGGTACCTAGTGCAGATTATGTACAACTGTGTTTAGTCTGTTGTAGATTATGTAGAACTATGTTTGTAAGTGCAATAAATATCTCTCAGGATAAATAGAATTAAGTGTATGAAATGTAAATTTCACGCTGTTATGTTTTACTCTTTACAGGAAGAGTTCTTTCATAATCCTCATGCGATAGATATTGAATCTGAAGACTTCAGCAGCTTGCCTCTTGAAATAAAGCATGAAATCTTGACTGATATGAAAGAATTTACCAAGCGAAGAAGAACATTATTTGAAGCAATGCCAGAGGTGAAATATACAACAGCATATCCATGCTTACGATTAAGAACTTCAAGATTTTTCATTAGAAAAAAGTGGAAATTGATAAGCATTACTTATATAATATCTGCTTCTAGTAAACAGCATTTGTGTCTCCGAGATCCTAGGAAGCGTCATATGTTTATAAGTTTGAACTTAGACACACCTCTTCAAAGAAGCCTTTTGACTTACCATTTAAGACCAAGTCTTGCCTCCTGCTCTGTCTTCTCGTAACACCCTGTAATGTTTCTTTCTGGTTCTGAGCATTCACATGTGCCTGTCGTGCTCACTTCTGTAATTTCAGCACCTATGTCGGTATCTCTCACATAATAAGTGTTCAGTAGTGGTTCAATCCGTAGCTTGAAGCATCTGTGGTGGCTCTACAGCCACAGAAACATGGAGCAGGTGGTGTGCGTAGTTGGGGTCAAGCTTGTCTCCTGGTCATGCTACACCAGAAGTTACTACTGCCTTTAGTGGGCAAATGAGCTTTGTTTCCCTTTCTACTGCTACTACCTATGATTTCTCACATCATTCTCTAACTCACTGGAGGACAGAGAATATGCATTTTGCAGCAGCATTATTCCTGATGAATGGATGTAGCATTTTTTTTTCTACAGACTTTTGAACATTTCTTAAATTGATACCAAAACTATGCAAAAGGCAGACAGGCGCTCTTTCTTTCCGTATCACTTCTTTGTTTTTCCACGAAGTATGTGAACATAGGAAAATATGAAGGTACACAGAAATGGTATTCAAAGGTTAGGAGTAAATTTATTTTCATTTCAGGGGCAAAATCCAGGCTCAGTCTGTGTATCAAGTACTTTATTTCTTTTTCTTTTTTTTTTTTTTTTTAAAATTTTTTTTTTTAATTTTTTTTTTTTATTTATTTTTGGGACAGAGAGAGACAGAGCATGAACGGGGGAGGGGCAGAGAGAGAGGGAGACACAGAATCTGAAACAGGCTCCAGGCTCTGAGCCATCAGCCCAGAGCCTGACGCGGGGCTCGAACTCACGGACCGCGAGATCGTGACCTGGCTGAAGTCGGACGCTTAACCGACTGCGCCACCCAGGCGCCCCACAAGTACTTTATTTCTTAAGTGTTGAAAAGATCTCTGGCTGGCCTTTGAGGAGATACAGTTTGGGTTATGTAAACAATGGTGGGAAGACATGGGAAGAAGGGAGACGGTCCCTAATGATTTTCTCCCCTTTGTTCTCTTCCTGCCACCATGGAGCTTGGGGTCTGTAGATGGGAGGGTAGTGTGGCTCAGCCGCCCATTGAATCTGTGCTTCTGATAGCAAAGGGAAGTGCTAGGTCAGCCAGGTGGGACCTTTGTATAATCTGTACATTGGGCAAATGCAATATTGGTAATAGTAATGATGGTAAATAATAACATAATAGTAATAGAAGCAATATAAAGTTGGCAACCTGTTTTTGATCCCGTATCTACCACTTACTAGCCTTGCAACTCTAGGGAGGTTAGTTAACATGTTTGTCTCAGCTTCTTCATCTGTAAATGGAGATAATGGCATGTGTCTCGTGGGGTGGTTGGAAATAATATGGGATGACATGTAAAAGCTCTTAGAAGAATGCCTTCCCAGGAAATGCTTTATAAATGTTAACTTATCATTAATAACTGTGGCTGTTGTGATTTATTTTGTGTCTTTTATAGGTCAGGGACCATGCTAGGCACCTTACTTGCATTCTGGAAGGTTGCCTATCTATTAAGCCGTAATCAAAATGTCACAGTGCCTGGCATGCATTACATGCTCAATAAATGTTTTTTGAGTAAATCATTAAGTCATAAACAGTATCCATGATTTCTTTTGCCCAGTTCTTTCTGTTTTAAAGATTATTTTTTAATAAGGCAGTTACAGTTTTTTGCTAGTATTCAAATTTTACTTTTATAATACAAAAATATCACCAATGGGAAAAATCAATTGCTCTTTGTCCCCTTTTGGGGAAAGGGATGGAAATGTGGGAATATTATCTGTATTTAATACAAAAGAATCATTATATTTATTTATTTTCTTTTAGGGGTCTAATGACTTTTCACAGTACCAGCTCAAAGGCTTGCTTAAAAAAAACTATCTAAACCAACACATAGAAAATGTCCAAAGGGAAATGAATCAGCAACAGTCCGGACAAATCCAAAGACAATATGAAGAGGAAGGGGGCTTTTTGAAGGAGGTAGAGTCGAGGAGAGTGGTCTCTGAAGACACTTCACATTACATCTTGATAAGAGGTATCAGGCACCATCACTTACCTGATGGTTGGAAACCAAAAATCTATTGTGTTTCTGAATTCTATGAACTAGACTCTACTTGTGCAGTAATAAATGTATGTAGTTGTTAATGGATTACCTACTATTGTACCAACCCTCTTTATTTTTATTCTTGTAATTTATTGCTTTAACATTTAATTCCAGTATAATTAACATACAATGTTCTATTCATTTCAGGTGTATGTTATAGCGATCCAGCAGTTCTATATGTTATTCAGTGTTCATGTACCAGCCCACTGTAAAATTAATAAATTAACTCAGTGCTGATTAAATGAAAAATTGTAACTTCATTCATGAGAAGCAGCGTTGTTTTATTCATCATACTAGAGGTATAGTGTCTTACTGTAAAACTACGTAATGAGAAATGTTTTAATTCTTCCTCAGGTATTCAAGCTAAGAAAGCTGCAGGGGTGGGTTCAGAGGCTCTTCCTTCTTCCAGTGCAATGCAGAGCAAGTCTTTTGACGTGAAGTCCTCTCCATGTGGAAAACTAAAGCCACAGGAAGAGCCTGCCACCACCCCTCCTCCTCCAAGAACGTCCCTGGCTGTGCAAGCTGCCGTGCTGGGGGGCAGCTCGGAGGAGGAGTGGGAGAGTGAGGGCCGAAGGCAGTCTGACGGGGAGAACGTACCCGTGTCACCGCTCACTCTCTTAGCTATTCAGAAGGCTCTTGACGACGACGATGAAGACATGGAAATTCACGCAGGTAACGATGTACAGACGGGAGCATCAGGAGTGAAAAAGCCGCCCGAGGAGGGTTCTGATGAGGAAACTGATGAAGGCCTTAAGGAAGTTGATGGAAAAGGAATGCTGTTGCCAGCAGGACCCCATCTGGCCTGTGTGAACTCTGCACAGGAGTGCGACACCAGCCTTGACAGTAGCCAGAGGCCGGCAGACTCGGCTCATGTGTCACAGCCCGTCAGTGAATCTCGTGTTCCAGAAGAAGAAATGTCACCGAGGTTCACTGTGGCGAACACAGCCTTTCAGACAAGTGATGAGTCCGCAGTTAAGGGTAGAAAAGATCCAGTTCCTTCAGAAAGCACAGTGAAGAGACACAGCGATGCACCCGGACTCCAGAGTGGAGGAGAAGGGACTCCAACACCTCCAACAAGTTCGAGTTCTGTATTGACGGATGAAACATATGCCAAAGTGTCTGAGCTGCAACCAGACCTTTGTCCATCGGGCAGAAAATATGTTTCCTCTGTTCTTTCAAGTGAGGATGAAGCAGAATGTGAAAAAAGTCCTCTTTCTAAAGTCACTGGCACTGTCATTTTGCACGAAACGAGTAATACACAAATTGTCCCTTCAGAGGCAAAAAGGAACTTGGAAGATGCAGGATTGTTTGATGCTAAAGAGAATGAGAATTTCCTGAAAACCGTCCAAGAATCTGCAGCCAAGAACCCAGTGGAATCTGCAGACCAGGACTTCATTTCAGTTCCAAAGTCCACGGAACCAATGGAAATCGACTCTGAAGAAAGTGAATCTGATGGTAGGTGCTTGTGCTGTTTCAGAGATTCGGAACTGCAGGGTTACTCATCCGCAGGAGCCGAGGGATCCTTTAGTGTAGTCTCGCTCCCGCTTTGTTCTGGTGATGAACTAGGGACCCAGAAAGGTGAAATGACTTTGCCAAGGACACAAAGTTGGTTCTTTCTGTTGTTGTTTTTAAAAGGAGGGAGTCCCCTGCTCACACTCTCTCTCTCTCTGTCTTTCTCTCTCTCTCAAAAATAAATAAACATTAAAAAAAATTAAAGGGAGACCTGGGGTCCCAGTTGGTTAAGAGTTCGACTTCGGCTCAGGTCATGATCTTATGTTTCGTGGGTTTGCGCCCTGCATTGAGCTCTGCGCTGACAGCTGGGAGCCTGGAGCCTGCTTTGGATTCTGTGTCTTCTATTCTCTCTCTGCCCCATCCCCTTGTACTCTTGTCTGTCTGTCTGTCTCTCAAAAATAAATAAAAAACATTAAAAAATTAAAAAAATTAAAATATAAAAGGAGGGAGTACCTTAGTTGGAAAAGGTAAAGGTGAGTCTTTTAGTTTTTTATAACTTCTTGTTTTGAAATAATAACACACAGGGGCACCTGGGTGGCTCAGTCGGTTGAGCGGCCGACTATGCTCAGGTCACGATCTCGCGGTCCGTGGGTTCGAGCCCCGCATCGGGCTCTGTGCTGACAGCTCAGAGCCCGGAGCCTGCTTCGGATTCTGTGTCTCCCACTCTCTGACCCTCCCCCATTCATGCTCTGTCTCTCTCTGTCTCAAAAATAAATAAAATGTAAAAAAAAAAAAAAAAAGAAATAATAACACACTTAATAAAATTGAAAGACATTACAAAACATCTTAGTTCCTTTACCCAGTACCTCAGTGGCTAGCATTTTACCACATTTGCTTTATCATATCTCTTTGTCTATATACCTTTATATGTACATAGACTTCTATATGGCTATCCTCATTTTTTTAAAATGTTTATTTTTCAGAGAGAGAGAGAGCGTACAAGGAAGGGAGGGGCAGAGTGAGAGAGGGAGACACAGAATCTGAAGCAGACTCCAGGCTCTGCACTGTCAGTGCACAGCCAGACATGGGGCTTGAACCCATGAATCATGAGATCATGACCTCAGCTGAAGTCGGACGCTTAACTGACTGAGTCACCCAGGTGCCCCATGTATGGCCGATCCTCATTATTCACAGGTTTTTATTTGTGAAGTTGCCTACTTACTAAAATTTATTTGTAACGCAGAATCAATACTTATCAGTAGTGTCTTTGTGGTCATTCCTGGACCTGAATAAAGTGGCTAAAAGTTAGAATTGCCATTCCGTTCCCAGTTGAGGTTGAACAAGATGTCACTGTGCCTTCTTATTTCAGCTGTCCTACAGAGGTGACTAGAGCGTGAATATGGAAGGGAGCAGGGAAGTGTAGACCAAAAGCTCTGGCTCAGGGTCTAGTTGGATGGGGTTTGAATCCCAGTTTTGGCACCTATTAGTGGGGCAGCCTCAGGCAAGTCTCTTAACACTCCTAAACCTCATTTCCTCTTTTGTAAGATAAAGAAAACAGAATTTACCAAGATAGGTTGTTATTAGGATTTGAGATTATAAATATATTTACTCTGTGAACAATGACTATTCGTGGATTAGGAGTTTGCAGTGACTTTATCGAACATACTGCAATGAATAGCGAGAATTGACTCTACACATACACAAGGTAACTTTTTTCCTGGTGTCTGCTGAGTTTCATTCTAAAGATACTGTTTCTTCCTTGTAATTAGTATTTTATGGAAAGGAATTTTTGAGGCTGTGTAAATATGCTGTTTCTGAACAAACCTTTACCACCTGTTTTAGCATTCATTGATGATTTTTGCCTAAATGATTACTATCATGTTGCCAAATGGTAGGTTTTTTTTTTTTTTTTTTTTTTGAAAGAGAGAAAGAGTGCGTGAGTGTGCCAGCCAGGAAGGGGCAGAGAGAGCGAGAGAGAACCTGGAGCAGGCTCAATGGCCAGCTCAGAGCCTGCTGTGGGCTCGATCTTGCAACTGAGATCATGACCTGAGCCGAAATCAAGAGCTGGATGACCAACCGACTGAGCCACCCAAGGCTTCTTGCCAAATGATAGTGTTTTAGTTCATTGTTCCTTATGTATTTTTTGGTTTACATCCTTCTGTAAGGAAGATTTCCCCCCTTTCCCCATTTATTATTTTTTTATATCAATGTGGACCCAAGAATTCTTACTTTATTATGATTATTGTGATTTATGATGCTGTCGTACTTTATTTCTGGAATTGTCCCAGCTTTGGCCAGTGTGGGCCCCTTTAGGCTGGCTCCTGTGACTTTGGACAATTCCCCATTATATTTTGAGCATTTCTTTACTTTCTGGTCAAGATATTCCAGATTTCTTTTCTACTTATCCTGCCCTGTCCTGTCCCTGGGTGCAAGCAGTTCACCAAAGAGCCCTCGTCCTTGTAATGGAGCATGATGTTTGGAAACCAAGGTCTGGACACTGAGTGTGTTCACCGTTACTGGGGTGTCATTGCTTCAGGCCCTCTCGGGGACAAAGCCAGGAAATATATTTATGTATACACACACAAACGTGCACACACCCATCTATATTTATTTCTCTACAAATAAGTATGAATTACACATGTACAAATCTGTAAGTTCATACTGGTATCTGCAGTCCAATCCAATATTACAGATTTCATATTAGCTTCCACCTTTGTTCTAATTTCTTTTCCAAACAGTGAAAAACCTGACTCCTATTGTCCTTAATACATTAACTAATTGCTTGTTCTCTCTCAGTTTGTAACCATCTGATCCCATTGGTGTCCTCCTTGGTCCTGGCTGTCTTCTTGGCTCCAGTCCCCACTCTGGGATCTCCAGCCCACTCTGTCCTGATTGCATCCTGAAATCCAGCCTCCTCCACCTGAAGGGAAGGAAGGGAATCAATTTTTTTCACAGAAAAGAAAAGACACAAGAGAGGAGGGAAGGCAAGTGTAAGAGAAGAGCTATTTCCCCTGAGTACTTATCCAGGATTCTTCCTGCTAAGTCACAGCTTCATTCTTTGCTATGTTCTAGTGAAGTAGCATGAAAACATATTTAACAACCTACATGATTGTTTACATCTCTGATTATTCCCTTTTGTGAACTTTAAAACAATATTAGTTAACTTAGCATATTTGCATAGAGCTTATATGCAAATCTTTGAAAGCTTGGTTCCTAACTTCAAAGGCAGTGCCAGTTTACCTAATGGAAAAGGCTTATTGTGAAGTTACAGATATTTATTATTAAATATGTTTAATAGTAATATGTTATTGTTACATGTTTTCTATTAAATTCAAATCTTTTGAGAGTAAAACATTTTTTTATAAAATTTTTTTGCTTATTTATTTTGAGAGAGAGAGAGATAGCACGAGCAGGGGAGGGGCAGAGAGAGAGGAAGAGAGAGAATCCCAAGTGGGGCTTGAATTCAAACTGTGAGATCATGATCTGAGCCGAAGTCAAGAGTTGGACACTTAACCAACTGAACCACCCAGGTGTCCCACCGTGAAACATTTTTAAGGATACTTTGGAGAGCTCTTGATGATTTCAGGATAGTTTTAATGTTTCACTTATAAATAAAGTGATCTTGTTCATTTTGGTCCAGGAAGTTTCATTGAGGTCCAGAGTGTACCTAGTAGTGATGAACTTCAAGCTGAGTCACATGAAGCTTCCAGACCTCCCTCTGAACAAGATGAAGAGGAACCAGTAGGAACTGAGAAGGAAGAAGCCTCTGGTGACTCCGAGGGCCCCCTAAGACACAACTCTGGAAGTGAGGCCTTGGATATTGAGCCACGTGACGAAGCTGAAAAAGATGCAGACAGTTCACTCAATGAATGGCAAGATATTAATTTGGTAATAATATGACATTGAGTTTTAACTTATTGCTAAGAAAGAGCCAAGTTAAACAGCTTTTGAGCTTTAAGGAGTTACTGGATGAACATTTATTAGCTATTTGCATGCTTTTTTTTTTTTTTTTTCCTTAAATAACAAACTTATTTTTTCATAGTTCTGGAGAT
This sequence comes from Herpailurus yagouaroundi, assembly GCF_014898765.1. NCBI lineage: Eukaryota > Metazoa > Chordata > Mammalia > Carnivora > Felidae > Herpailurus > Herpailurus yagouaroundi. The sequence continues at coordinate 9,377,653 of NW_024412405.1, read as the reverse complement.
TGGGAAGTCTAAGATCAAGGTGCAGGCTATTGTTGGTTCCTGGTGAGAGCTCTTTTTCTGGCTTGTAGATGGCTGCCTTCTTGCCATGTCCTCACATGGTACGGGTGGAGTGGGGTGCGGGAGGGGGCTGGTAGAGGAGGGGAGGAAGAGGGTAGGGAGAGAGGGAAGGAGATATCTCTTTTTCTAAGGCTACAGTCCTATCAGGTTAGGGCTCCACCTTTATGACCTCATTTAACCTTAATTATCTCCTGAAGATACTATCTCCAGATGCAGTCACATCTGGGGTTAGGGCTTTAACATGTGAAATTTGGGGGAACACAATTCAGTCCACAGCAAGAACCACATACAGTAGCACCTAAAAGCATAAAATACTGTGTATGCAGCTTATAACATATGTGAAAGATAACGTTCAAAACTGCAAACACTAATGATAGAAATCAGGGAAGACCTAAATACATGTAGTTTTGGATGGGAAGACTCAATATCATTAAGATTCCAGTTCTCCCCAAACTGATCCATAGATTAATGGAATTCCAGTAAAACCCAACAGAAATTTTTGTTGGATATTAACAAGCTGATTCTAAAATTTATGCGCAAAAGCAACGAAACTAGAGTACTCAAAATAATTTTGAAAAAGAAAAAATTGGAGGACTTATACTACTTGATATCAGGATTTACTATAAAGCTACAGTAATCAGGACAGTATTATATTGGCTAAAGGGTAGATACATAGATCAATAGAACAAAATAGAGTCCAGCAACAGAACCAAGCAACAATAATCAAGACAGTTTACTCTTGGCATAAAGGTAGACACATAGATCAACAGAACTTAATAGAAAGTACAGAAATAGATCTGTGCGTGTATGGACAACAGATTTTCAACAATGCTACAAAGGCAGTTGGATGGAGAAAGGATAGTGTTTTCAGTGGTGCTAGAAAAATAAAAGAGCTTTGGTGCCTTGTATGATATACCAAAACTAACTAAAACATCACAAATTTTGAGGCAATGTGAAGTTGAGTCTTCTGACTTTGTTTTTTCAAAGTTGCTTCACTGCGATAAATCCTATGCATTTCCATGTAAATTTTAGAATTAGCTTCTCAGTTTTGATGAGATTGCGTTGAATACACAGATCGATTTAGGGAGAATTAGCATCTTAGCAACACTGTATCTTCTGATCAGTGAACACAGGATATATCTTGATTCACTTAGATCTTTTGCAGTTTTCTCAGCAGTGTTTTACAGTTTTCCTTGTATAACTCTTACATATCCTTTGTCAGATTCATCTCCAAGTATTTCATATTTTTGATGTTATAGAAATTGATTTTAGTTTTTATAGTTTATAGCTTTTAGTGTATTCACAGTTATGTAATCATCACAGTTTTAGAACCTGTGCATCACCCCAAAAAGAAGCCTTGTACTGATTAGCAGTCATACCCCATGTCTTCCCTCAGCTCCTGGGAACCACTCATCAGTGGTCCACTCATCGACTTTCTGTCTCTGTGGATTTGTCTTTTCTGGAAATTCCAGATAAATGGGAGCATACAACTTGTGCCTTTTGTTTCTGGCTCCATTCATTTAGCAGAATGTTTTCAAGGTCCATCCATGTTGTAGCATGTGTTAGTACTTTTTTTTTTAATTAAAAAAAATTTTTTTTAAGTTTATTTATTTATTTTGGGAGAGAGAGAGAGCGTGCACATGCACGAGTGAGCTGGGAGCTGCAGAGACTGAGAGAGAGAGAGAGAGAGAGAGAGAGAGAGAGAGAGAGAATGAATCCCAAGCAGGCTCTGCATTGTCAGTGCAGAGCTGGATGCAGGGCTCTAACTCACAAACCGAGAGATCAGGACCTGAGCTGAAATCAAGAGTTGGACGTTTAACTGGCTGAGCCACCCAGGTGCCCCAGGACTTTATTTCTTTTTATTGCCAAATAGTATTCCACTGTATGGATACATACCACATTTTATTTGTTCATCATTTGGTGGAAATTTGGGTTGTTTATACTTTTTGGCTATTATGAAAAATGTTGTTATAAACTTCCATGTACAGGTTTTTGTGAGGATGTATGTCTTCATTTCTCTTTGGCCCACACCTAGGGGATAGAATTGCTGGGTCACAGGGTAACTGTGTTTAATCTTTTGAGGACCCATCAGACTGTTTTCTAAAGTGGCTACACCATTCCCACCAGCAGTGCACAAGGGTTCCACAGTTATATCTGTCCTTTTGATTCTAGTCATCCTAGTGGATGGGAAGTGGTATCTTACCCAAGGGTTTTTTTAAATTCAATTTGTTTAAACTCAAAAACCCAAAACTCAACCGTTTACCCATTTCTCCCCCTCCCCAGCCTCCCCAGCAACCACCAATTTATTCTCTGTATCTACAACCTATTAAAATCTTTTTAATTAAAAAAAACTTTTTAGATTCCACCTGTAAGAAAGATCATGTGGTAATTGTCTTTCTCTAATTTATTTTACTAGCATAATGCCCTCAAGGTCCATCCATGTTGTCACAAAAGGCAAGATTTCATTGTTTTTTTTATGGCTGAATAGTATTTTCATTGTATGCATGTATAACACAGTTTGCTTTCTTTCTTTTTTAAAAAGATTTTGCTTTTAAGTAATCTCTACACTCAACTTGGGGCTTGAACTCACAACCCTAAGATCAAGAATCCCATGCTCTATTGGCTGAGCCAGCCAGGCCCCCCTATACCACAGTTTCTTTACTCACAGTTTCTATTTGCACACATCTTGTTCTTGCTGATGGCTCCTGTTTTGTGTAGGTTGCTGTCTGGGATGGTCTCCACTTCCGTGTGATTTAGTGAGGGAACTCTAAAGAAATTACAGACTTACTCAAAAATCCAAGTGGAAAACTTCATAAGGAAGAGAGCTTATTTGGTAATTTACTCAGACTAAATGCAAGCTTTTTGTAAGACATGAGTTTAATTGGACTATTAATATAATTATCTACAGATGAAATTATTTTATAGGAGGAACTGGAAACTCTGGAGAGCAACCTGTTAGAACAACAGAATTCACTGAAAGCACAAAAACAGCAGCAAGAACGGATTGCTGCTACCGTGACAGGGCAGATGTTCCTGGAAAGCCAGGTAGGTGCACCAGCTCAAGCCTCCTTTAACGGTACATAGCGCTGCTTGTACTTAATCAGATTCCCCAAGGGAATGCAATAAGTGAAATGTTTACGCACTGCTCCCATTTCTGGTCACGGCCAGGTCCTGCATTCCACAGGGGTGATTGCGTGTCTGTAACTCCTCAGGAACTTCTTCGCCTGTTTGGCATTCCCTACATTGAGGCTCCCATGGAAGCAGAGGCTCAGTGCGCCATCCTGGATTTGACTGATCAAACTTCTGGAACAATCACTGATGATAGTGATATTTGGCTGTTTGGAGCACGGCATGTCTATAAAAACTTTTTTAATAAAAACAAGTTTGTAGAATATTACCAATATGTGGACTTTCACAACCAACTTGGTAAGACTTCAGAGTATGATTACTTTGAATTTGTATTATGAATTTTTTCCTGTCCAAGGAACTAATTTGATGTATTAATGGAAATGGTTGGTCTACACAAGTTTTCATGTAAGTGATCTTTTGCTTATATAGAGGAATAGGATTTTTAAATTAGAATTAGGAATTAAAACCCTAGTAATGTTTAGGCATGTTCTGCATTTTTAATTACCTGACCTGCTTAGACTTTGGTTACCTGAGGTCTCCAGAGTAAACCAAAGGTGGTAGAGATGGGGAGGCAGGGGGGAGTCACTCCTGCTGGAGTCGTGAGCTTCGTGGCCCTCTGTTGGCTTTTCTGGTAGTGATTCTTCCTTTTCCCATTTATTTAACAAATATATATCAATTCCTCTATGCGGGTATTGTCCTTGGCAGTGGGGAAACAGCGGAGAATGAAAGTCTGGTAGGAGAAACAGATGGTAAGTGTAAACCATAATTCGACATAAGTACCATATAGAAAAATAAAGCTGTAAAAGAGGAGAGGGTGACTTATAGGCACAGGAAGTGTGTGTGCTGTCGTATATAGAGTTGTGCTAAGGAAAGACTACTAATAGGTAGCTTTTGGGCCAGGACCTAAAAAAAAGAGGTAGTGAGTGTTGTACATACCTTAGGGATGAGCGTGTCTGACAAAGGCCCTAGAGAGTGCAAAGGCCCTGAGGCAGAGGCTTGCTTGGTGTGTTCTAGTAAAAATGTTAAAAATATAAAATGATTTTTACTTTTATAGGATTAGACCGGAATAAATTAATAAATTTGGCCTATTTGCTTGGAAGTGATTATACAGAAGGAATACCAACTGTAGGTTGTGTTACAGCCATGGAAATTCTCAATGAATTCCCTGGACATGGCCTGGAACCTCTCCTAAAATTCTCGTAAGTTCTTTGTTAATTTCTTTAATTCAGATGTTTATGTAAATACCCAATGTAACAAACAGAACTATTATTTACATCATGAACTGTTACAAATCACTGTTTGTTGGGAAAACAGAAGGAGGAATAGATTGGGTTACTAAACTTGTTTTCCCTTTTCTATAGTTCAATGAAATCAGAGACAATGTTTTTAGAGATACCAGGCTTATCCTAGTTCAGGGGTACATAGCCAGGCCTATGGGATTTCATAGGCAAGTAGAAATTTCTGTTTCATTCATTCAGATATTTATTTAGTAGGGACTGTGTGTCAGACAGCCTGTGAGACTGGGGTAGGAGTGATAACTAAGTCTCCACTGTGCTCTCACGGAGCCCCATGCTCTTGGGGAAGAAGAGAAACAAACATGTACCTGTACTTGTGTGTGTCAGGTGTTCTGAACGGTCAGGCAGAGAAGGCATGGAAATAGGATGCTGAGAACTTTGTATTGGGCCCTGCTGTCCTTCTTGCTGAGTGTACTCAGGTGCGTCCCCTGGTGGGGCTGCCTTCCAGCCAGAGCCCAGGTTGTGTTGTCCTTCGGGTACTGAGATGGTAGTTAGGACGATGTCTGTGAAAGTCCTTCTTTCTTTCAGGTTAGTCATTGATCGCATTTAAAAAAAAATGGAATATAAGTCATATACCATAAATTTCACAGTTCAGTGGCTTGTAGTTTATTTGTGAGGTTGTGATGGCATTTTCTAACCACCACCTTGTCAAGAGATACTGTTTGGTAGTAGTTGACTTAATGATTCTTTAGAGTTCTTTCCAGATGTGCCTCCTGTGTCTGAAAAATGCTCAGATGTTCGTCTCTAAAGGATCAGTGATTAAAATTAAAACTTAAATACAGAAATGGTTTTAATATTCACTGTACTCCAGCTGTAGCATACATATCAATGTATGTATTTTATGCTTTCTTTATCTTTGTCTTCATAATTTGCATATTATTGAGGAAATGATATACTGGAAGTCACTTACTAGGTAGCTTGTAGGTCATGGTATATCAGTAACTTGAACAACTGCAAATAACTTTATTGTACAAATAATAGAAAAATTATGACATGAATTAAAGCAATGGTTACAGTTAATATTTTGATTTCTATAATTTTAGACTTTTCTATGCACAGTATACTCTATTCATTGTATATATACAAACATACATGCATGTATACTCATATAAGTGTGTATTATTTCTTTTTATAAGAATGGATGATTTCATCTACTTTTTACAATGTATAGGTTATTATCAGGGTCTTTTTTAAATTTTTAGTTTTTAGTTTTTTTAATAAACATTTTTTGGGAGAGAGAGAGAGAGCATGAGCAGGGGAGAGGGGCAGAGGGAGAGAGAGAATCTTAAGCAGGCTCCATGCCCAGTGCAGAACCTGATGCGGGTCTCAATTTCACTACCATGAGATCATTACCTGACTGGAAATCAAGACTTGGATGTTTAACTGATTGAGCCACATGGGTGCCCCAAGTATCAGTTTTTAATGACTCTGTGGTAGTCTTGATGTATCATGATTAATTAATTTAATCAGAAGCGGGTTGTTATTTTTATTTTTTTTAAGTCTAAACAAACATGATTTGAGTGTCTTTATAGACATATATTTGGGTTCTTACCTAATTATTTTAGGATAAGTAAAAATGGTATTTAGGTTTTCAATTTGATATCCCAATTTTTTTTTTGTTGGTGAAAATTTGAATTTGTGATACAGTGAATGCCTATTTATGCCATTTTTTCTCTCTCAGTAAATTTTGCTTGTTTGTTGTCAGTTGAATGGTGTACATTTTCAGAGTCCACTTTAGCCATTTCTGGTTTGCTTGCCTAGCTGGTCGATGGCAGAGAGGAGCAGCCTTCCCTGTGCCTGGCTGGGCAGTGTTAAGGCCAATGTGGAGTTAAAGAGCAGGATGAGAAGCTGAAGAGCAGTAAAATTGAGGACGTTGCCTTGCTTTCATTTCTGCGTTCCCTTTCTCCCGAGCGGGCCCTGGCCAGTCACCCTCCATCCCTGTAAGGTGGAGCTGCTCTGGGCTCGCCTGCGAGTTCAGCCCAGCTATGCATGGTTTGGCCAACCACGAAAGAGGGGCTCTAATTTTGAATTGGCTACCAACATTTAAACTGGGGGATATTTCACAGAACATTTTGGATGCTTGGGGGAAAATGAGGTCTGAAAACACTGGGCCCAAAGAGCCCCGAAAGAGCAGGGCCAGTCCACCCTGCTGACCTGGCCCGGGTCCAGACCCTTCAGTCTTACCACAGTCGCTTCCGCCAGCAGGGCTGATTGGCCGACTGTCTTGCATCTTTATGTGAGTGCCTGGCCCTCTTGCTTTCAGGAAGGGTGATTGTTTCTTGTGGGGAGTGCTCAGCATGTTGTGCTGCTCCTCCTAGCGGACAATCCGAATTACTTATCTCAAAGGTGAAAATTCAAAAGAGTGGGGAAGAATTACAGGTATTCCCTTAGTGCATTCTTGGAAACGGTATTCTTTTTTCCTTTTGGCCCTGCAGCGAAGACTGCAGTTAGTCTTTTGTAACACTAGATGGCGCTCTTGCATCGGTGAGGTGGGGCTGGCTGAGCGCAAACCTGAGTTAGTTTCTGATACTAGTAAGCATGTTAAGCAAGAGATAGAGGTTTTGTTTTTTTAACTTCCATTGAGTGTATAGATTGGTGAGGGTTATTTTTATGTTTTTATTTTAACTTTATGCCATTCGTGTTTCCTAATTGTATAAATTTTTCTGGTTATCTCTTGCTGTATTATAAAATACGTTAAACCTCAGCGGCTTCAGACAGCAGCAGCCATTGATTTTGCCCATGAATCTGCAGTTTGGTGAGGCTGTGTGGACGTGTCTTGTTGGGTTCCATGTGTGTTGGGGGGCCGCTCCGCTGGGCTAGAGGATCCACTGGAGTTGGAGCCACAGATCTGGCCAGTGGTACTGACTGTCAGCCGGGAGCCCAGCCAGAATGGTGGACCCTGACCTCCTCACTAGTGGGCGCTTCCTCACAGCATGTCGGCTGCTTCCAAGGCAGATATTCTCAGGGCTGGGATGTGGAAACTGCAGCCCCTGAAGACCTGGCCCAGCATCACTTCCTTGGTCATAGAGCCCACCCGGCTCGAGGGAAGGGATGACGAGCCACTTCTGGATGGCAGGAGAGTCACGGAACGTGTGGCTCTCTTGAACTTGCCATGGTAATTTATGGTCACAATGGAAAAACTGAGGAAGGAATAAAATATGAAGAAGAAAATGAACAGCTCTGTCCTTGCTTAGAACATTGCCTAGCCCACAGTAAAATAATAGTTGTTGCTGTTTTTCTTATTTTAAATTGGCTTGCTTATGTTTTCTCTTTCTCACATATATGCATTTTCCCCAAAATTGATGTTAGACTTTATATAGACTCATGTTCTGCATTTTTAAAAATTTAACATGTTCTTGGCAGTTTTACATATTCTTAAATATTCTTGGGTCTGTTACTATAGCTGGTTTGAGGTAAATGATACAGTTTACTTCATTTTACTGCAAGAAAGAGACCCAGAGAAGCTGTGGGCTCTGGAGGGAGATCCTCAGGTTCTGACCCTCCCAGTCCCAGCTGTGAAATCTTGAGCAGGTAGTGACTTCTGCTGGCATTCAGCTCTTCATCTGTGATGTGAGGACAGTGGTCAGACTGTGGTCGTGTGATATACGGCGTGTAGAAGAGCTAACATGGTGCCAGGCACGGTAGGCTTTCAGTCAGTGTTTGCCATCGTTACATGTTGTGGTGAAGAACATTAAAAATGATGAAGTTCTCTGTGGGTCATAGGATTTGTTCTGGAGTCGGGACTTGACGTTGCGTCTTCTATCTAAGTATAGGCCTGTATCTGCAGCGTTTCCACTATAATGTCGTGGTCTGTCTCCTTTGCCTTCTAGAGAGTGGTGGCATGAAGCTCAAAAAAGTAAGAAGATAAGACCTGACCCCTATGACACCAAAGTGAAAAAAAAATTACGCAAGCTGCAACTCACACCTGGCTTTCCCAACCCAGCTGTGGCAGACGCTTACCTCAAACCTGTGGTGGATGACTCCAGGGGGTCATTTCTGTGGGGGAAGCCAGATCTCGACAAAATTAGAGAATATCCTTTTACTTCTTAAAACGTAAAGGAACGCTGAGCCAAGTATGTGTTTCCGTTTGCAACTGAAGGAACATGCACTAGGATCCACTTTTTCTTAACATTCTGTCTATCTAAGATGCTCCTTTTTCTCTCTCCTTAGGATTTTTCCTTTTCCTTTTTTTTTTTTTTTTGTGGTAAAATACACTGAACAGAATTTATCATCTTAACATTTTAAGTGTACCCATCAGTGCCGTTAAATACACTCACATTGTTGTGCACCAATCCCCACCATCTACCCCCATATTGTTTTCATCCGGAAAGAACTGAAACCCTGTCCCCATTACACAGTAACTCCCCTTCTGCTTCCACTCAGCTCTCGGTGACCACAGTCAGCTGTCTCTGTGATTTTGACTAAGGACCTCCTTGACTAAGGAATCCTACAGTATTGGTCTTTTTGTCTCTGACTTATGTCACTTAGCGTAATGTCTTTAAAGTTCATCCATGTTGTAGCACGTGTCAGAGTTTCCTTCCTTTTAAGGCTGAATAACACTCTGTTGTGTGGATGCCCCACATTTTGCTTATCTGTCCATCTATAGGTGGCTACTTGCGTTGCTTCCATGTTTTAGCTATCATGAATAATCTCTTTAGCATTAAACAAGGTCTTTCCTGAAATAAGTAGTGATAAGCATTCATAGATACTACCACAAACTAAGTATTAATTCATTCTGAAAGAATAGAAAAGATTAGTAGTTTTGTTTTTTATTATTATTTATATGTTCCTTTCTGCATATTTAAATAATGATTTGGATAGGTGTTTAAACGTTTAACAGTATTAGTCTAACTACAATATTTTTCTCTCAGAGACGTATGTATGATATCTGAAACTTGTTTTTAATCTAGGTTAACTGTTTTCCATAGTAACGAGTCTTTGATGTCCTAAAATGAGAATTGGATATGTCTTATCTTAGAGGACACTGAAGTCATTGTCATTCTTTTCTCTACCACTTATTCCTTATAAATATGAAAATCTCTAAGATCTGGGGAATGGAATTAGGGTGAGTTCTTTGGACCTTTTTATTTTTCACTTGTTTAAATATATTTAAAAACACGTAGAAGCCTTAACTGCCTGCATATTTTGTCAGCGTTATTTTGGCTGGAACAGGACAAAGACAGATGAGTCTCTGTTTCCAGTATTAAAGCAACTGAACGCCCAGCAGGTAATCATGGCAGCTCTTTTCCTAAATTCAGGGTGAGGAGTGAACTTAGGAAGGCTGTGAGTGGCAGCTGTTAAAGATGAGTTACTCTTTTATCTTAGGGCATACGACATCCATTTTAAAATTATTATGCTTTAGGGAAGAGAACAGAGGAAAACAGAAAAAGAAAACTGCACTTTGTCTTAATTTTTGAATTTCACTCTTAGGGCTGGACTTTGGTGTCTTTGCATTATTCATTCTGACTTTGAAAAAAACAGTCTAATAATGGATCACACACTGAGGTGTTTATGGTTGAATATGTTACTTTTTCAGAGCTATTTTCATTTTTAAAAAGTCGGGGAAGTGTCCAGTCCAAAGCCATCCTGATCATTAAATTCTCCTCAAGTACTAATGCTCCTTAATTCTATATGTGAACCATCATCATTATGGCATGTTGGCAGGAGAGATTTTTGAGGAGAAACGAGGCCTTTGTATGTCCCTCAGTTCTCCCGCGTTGGTAGATAATTGTGTCTTGCTCATCTGTGAGTATGTTCCTACCCGTACAGAAAACTGTTCCTACCCCAGGAACAACCTCCAAAATATTTCTACTGAATGGTTTACCTGTACGTATGGGACCATATCCTATAAGATACTTATATTTAAATCTATTGTCATCAAGCTTGGTTAGTTTTGGAAAAAAAAAAAAAACCATAAAACTGACATGCTTTTCCAGAAAGAGTCTCTTGTTGCTTATTTGAGGGCTCTCTCTAATACAGACGTTGTATGCCAACAGACTCGGAAAGCTTCTTGGCTTAGTGACTGATTACTCCTTAATTTCAGATATATTTTATTATAATATGTTTTTTCCCTTACCTTGTAGAAGTTAGTGTAAATTTATTTCCCCTAAATTAGAGAGTGAAAAAAAATGCATTAAAATTATCCATTATTTACTTTCTCTGGCACAGATGTTAACATTTAGGTCTATTTTCTTTTATTCCCACCCCCCCACCCCCATTCCCACATAGATTTGTTGTCACACATAAGTGCAGTCTGATAGATCTGACTCCCCCCATACTTAATAACAGAGGACTATTTTCTGTATTGCATAGGTTTCATAATTTCAAGTGACCAGATTGCATTTCATCGAAGAGATTTCACTTACTGGTTGAGTTTACTTAGCAGGCCCTCCATTTTCAGGTTTTCCTAAATAATGGTGTGATGAACATTAGGCATATAACTTTTCCCAAATGCAACTGTCCTCCTAGAAGAGGGTTTGCTAACCAAAACACATGCCTGTTTCCTACGACTCCCAATATGCTGTGAGGTTGTCTCCTCAGTGTATCGCATGAGGATGATGAGTTCAAAAGAAAGGAAGAGTGAAATTTGGAAACAGACCCGTGACACTGTGTTGCTCCTAGAGGAGGTGGTCTTTTTGGCTACTGAGAAATATTTCAGTCTCATTACGTGCCTTGGAAGGGGGTTCTTATTTGAGCTGTGTACGGGGGACTTGGGGGTGACAGAGGTGGTACAAGTACTGCTTTAAGTATGATCTAGAAAAATAAAACCTATCTCCAGCAAATCACGTAGGAGAGATTTGGCTTTTGAGAGAGAATGAATTCATATTCTCTGAAACAGCCCTCCGAAGCTGGTGATCAAGGTGGAACTCTTTGATTTGCTTTAGAAAGTTTACCTCCTTGGCTGATTTTTTATTTCATTTCATTTTTTTAGACACAGCTCCGAATTGATTCTTTCTTTAGATTAGCTCAACAGGAGAGACGAGATGCTAAGGGTATTAGGAGCCAGAGACTTAACAGAGCTGTGACATGTATGCTGAGAAAAGAAAGAGAAGAAGAGGCCAGTGAAATAGAAGGGGTGTCTGTTGCCATGGAGAAAGACTGTGAGTTCCCGGATACGGCACAAGGAAAAACCCAGAAGAGATGCATGGCAAATAAACGAAAAGAGTCATCAAACCTGAAAAGAAAGAGGCTTTCAGATCCTAAGCAAGCGAATAAATGTGGTGGGTTTCTGGGGGGCACCTGCCTCTCGCCGTCATCCGGGGCGTCTTCTGGGGAGGATGCTGAGTATGTATCTTTGGTGAACCTGCAAAGGGGGAAAGCAGCCGAGGAGCCCCCCATCAGCCGTCCGGCTTTGCCAAGAGCAGGGCGCCCTGCTCCTGTCCGCGGCGAAGACTCGACCAGCAGCAGCTCTAGTGATGATGACCAAGCAGGGACAGCACCAGTGCTGGTGACTGCCAGATCTGTGTTTGGGAAGAAAAAGGGCAAACTGAGAGGTACCAGAGGGAGAAAGAGGAAAAGCTAATTTAAACCAGTGTGTTCTCCGTCATCGGGTACAACTTAACATCTTGTAATGAATTTGTTGTGATGAAATAGTATAATTAAAAGTATTTGCACAATTTTTTTATTGTGTGGTTTGTAAAACTACGGATGCAGAGCTTGACAGTTACTTGTTTTCTGATATGTTTTTCTAGTGTTTTCCACGTCATTGAGTATTTCCTTGTACTCACAGTCTTTGTTCATGTTTCTATTATCATACGGTGTCTGATGCTTTCTGACAGCATTGACAGAAAGGAAGGGATTTCTGTTGGTCAGTGGTCAGTGTCTATATGCATTCCCCCTGACTTTCCGACCCAGATGAGAAGAAAGATCTCCTTATTTCTTATTCCATAACAGTGGCAGTTGCCCACAACTACGTGAAGTCCTGTTTTCTGCACCTTCCCCTTTTTCTCAGCGGCCATGTAAGAGGATAGCAGGAGGGAACCTCACTTTGCTGCCACATCCTTTGAAAAGTATGTTTGCTGTGGTTCTAGCAAAATAATGAGGAAGCTGGAATGGGGTGCGTGATTCCCCTGTGAGTATTAACTGTATGCGGGAGCCTCTGTACCATAATGTTTCTCTTTTAAGATAATTTGGTTGTTACAAGCCGACTTGTGTGTAAGTGGCTGTGGGGGCTCAGGACTGCGGCTGAACCGGTGAAGGTGGGTGACTTCAGGGGTGGCTTCCAGAGGTCAATTACTGTTGATAGAGACATTGCTCTAGAGCGCCCTGGCCACGGTTACTTTAGTGTTGCTCCTGCTGAGACCTCTCCCAACAGCGGCTCTCAAAGTTCTGATTGCTTATGGTGAAGAGCAGCCTGAGCTTGGGTTCTTTGGCCTTCAGAGGTACTGTCTTCCCAAGTCTGTGTCTTTTCTGACATCTTTGGTCTTTCCATCTTGACTGATTTTCTTCCTCTGCCTTCAAATAATCGACATCATCACCAATGAATGCTAAATACAGGTACCTTTCAACAACCGTTGACTGACTGTTGGCTGCTTTTTTTTTTTTTAGGCTTTTGTTTATTTTCACCTTTTAGCCCAACTTCTCAAATAGTTGATCTGCAGCTGCTGCTTTTCCTTGCTTATTACTTATTATTTGAAATATCTTGAAATTTGAAATATTTTGTCTGCTTCTACCAGTCTTCTCTAGCAGCTTTCTTCTGGAGTCAACCATGGCTTCCACGTAAATATACTCAGATCTGTTTTTAATGCTTCTTTTTTCTGGAGGCATTTGAAGCAGAACACTTTTTTTGGGGATGGGATGGGAGGACATTAACTTTTTCATATTATCCTCATTTCTCAAAGCTACCTAATAATTGGGAGTTTTCTGCATATGTGTTTGTAGATAGTACTTTTGTTAAAATTGAATTTTGTTGTCTTTAATAGATAATTTACATTTGTTTTGCCCTACAATAGCTGGGGTGAAGGCTGAGCTCCTGTAGCAAAGAGATGTTCATATGCAGTGGCCTAGATAAGCTGGACAATTATTCATCTCCCAGTCAACAGGCTGACCAGTCTGAGCCAGTTGGGCAGCTGTCCACCATGAGGTCATTCAGGGTCCCAGGATCAGCCATCCCCTAGGCTGCTGTCTAATGTGAAGGTCTAGGTCCCTGCTACATCTGCTTCTAGCCACTCTTTGGTTGGGAAGTTAGCCTCTTGCCCTAAACATCTTATTGAGCAAAGGCCTTGAGTGGAGAGTCAGTGCTGAGTGTGGGGTTTATTTCTCTGTGCTTCCTGGAATCTTGGGCTCCCAATTCCTGGCCACCTTGCTGGCCCCAAACACTGTACTTTGTCTCCTGGGTTCTGTGAGATCTGAAATTCCACTGGCATCCCTCCCTGTTGTCTTTCCTTTGCCCTCTTGGCCTCTTTACCCCAATAGTCAGCAAAAGCCTGGAATTCTTGGTTGCCTTGACAGCTCTCTGATGACCTCTCATGTGTGTGTGTGTGTGTGTGTGTGTGTGTGTGTGTGTGTGTAATTTGCTTTTCTAGTTCTCAGAAGCAGAGGTAGGCTATAAGCTACTTACAGGTGGAGGCAGAAGTATCCATGTACTTTTCAGACAGTTCAGTATAACTGAAGTGATCATTGTTATCATGTCACTTTAAATGATCGATTTAGGGATTCTGCCTCTTAAGAAATCCAGCACTGAGTCTCGTGATCTTTTAAACAACCCCTTGAAAAAGGCAGGTTCTGTTTAAAAAAAAAATTTTTTTTAATGTTTCTTTATTTTTGAGAGAGAGACCGAACATGAGCGGGGGAGGAGCAGAGAGAGAGGGAGACACAGAATCTGAAGCAGGCTCCAGGCTGTGAGTTGTCAGTACAGAGCCGGACGCGGGGCTTGAGCTCATGTACTACAAGATCATGACTTGAGCCGAAGTCTAACGCTTAACTGAGTCACCCAGTCGCCCCTAGACAGGTAATTTTTATTCACCAAATGATTCTTTATTCTTGTTTTAAAGAAAGCCAAAGAGAGAGAATGCCCTCTGCCTAGAATTAACCACCTATGAATAATAGTTTTCATTGTTTAGGATTTTGCAGTTTGCGGAATATTTTTTTTACCTGCCATTTTTTCATCCCACAAATACTGCGTACCTTTTACATCCCTGTTTTATAGATGAGGGAACCAAGGAACAAATTAACTAAATGCTTAAAATCACAAGCAGATTATTGACAGGACTAATTAAAATTAGGTTCCCAGACTGCTAGTCCTGTCCAATATATTAACATGACCCCAAGTCAACTTTGTGTATACATCATGGTATATAATGTATTTCTTAGAAGATCTACCCACAGTCCACTAGTTTTGTTTACCTTAATAATATTGCTCTATTTTGTTACCTATAGTAACTTCTTTTTAAGGGCATTTTCAGTGCCTGGGGAAATGTATATGTGCTCCGAAGTGCAGCCAGGCGTATACATGTGCAGGTGCACAGGGAACATGCACCCTTAGCCTTCCTATTTAGTCTGAGCAGGAAGGAATTGAAACTTGATGCCTGTGCCCAGAGCACATTCTCTAACATTCTGGCATGGTTGTGTGATTCTAAAAATGATGTTCACACCCGGGCAGGTGACCTAAACAGTCCGCGGCCTCTGCGTCACAGGACATTACAGCTGTGAAGTCTTACATAACTCTTGGCATTGAGGTTCAAAAATGGATCACTTTGCTCACATAGTCTTCACGGACCTGTCCGAGTGGTTTATATTCGCCTACTGGCTCTAGCTCTATTCATGAGACACGCTCATGGAATGTTCCTGCTGTTCTTCAGCCCCCTTGTTTACAGGCATTCCAGCCTCCTTGCTGTATACCCAGAGGCTCCCAAAGCCGCAGCTGTCAGGATTCTAATCCCTTCCACAAGGACTCGCTGCCAGTGTATACAGTAGCAAACTGCGTGCTTCTGGGCTCACCTTTCATGCACCCTCAGTGGTCTCTCCAGCAAAACAAAAGTTGTGGATGATACTTTTTAAACTTCTAGAAACTCAGCCCACCCGTTTAGGTATGTCTGGATTTCACATTTAATAAATGTTGAGCTTTAGGCAGACACGTGTAATAAACACTGCGTCTTTTAGTGGAAGAGGAACGAAGTCGGGGACAGAACGCGTGGCCACTGTTGCTGTTGTTTCACCAGCGACCGCGGGGATGTCATTTGACTTTTTGTTTTCTTTGTCAACTGTAGGGAAAATAATTGGTCTTCTAACTTATTGAGGCATACTGCAAAGAAAAATGTGGTGGCTGTGAAAAGTGATTGGGGATCCCCGGAAGAACGGAGTGCTGTATAACTCCATGGTATTACAGGGATTACGTATGATAGGAGCCAAAACTGAGATGAAAAACATCAAGTCATTTCTTCCCTAAATTGGAATAACAGCTTGTTTCAGCTTGTTCACAGGATATGCTCTATTTGAGAGGCACAGAATAATTAATTTTAAACATATTTGGTTCTTCAAAGTAGAAGCTACTTAAAAAGCCCATTTGGTGGCTGAGCTATTAGAACCTGGGTACTTCCTACTAATACAGTGATGGAAACAAGTGAACTTTATATCTGCTGCTGTTTCAGATGAAAACTGTGATTTTCACTACACTGAACAAAATCCATTTTCTCCCAATGTTTTAATCACCTCTTAAATGTTAAGATTGCTATCTGACCAGTCAGTATAAAGATGATGCCTTTTTTTGTGATAGCTAAGGTAGTCCCTGGTGAAGGATGTTTTCTTTCTCCAGTAGCTTCTAAAACTTCTGACTCTTCTCTGTCCGAATTTTTATTTGTATTGCATAGATTGTGTTTTGGTGGTCTATCTTAAATCCTGATTTATCAATATATGAAATTTTAATTGAATTTTCTATACTAGATTTGATGTTAAGCTTTATTAGGTAAATATAAAAGCACTTAACACACTTTTGAATTATTACCATTTGATATTTTATTATATTATTTGCCTAGTTTTCAAGAAATGATCAAGAAAACGTCAATATATAGCCATCCATTAGTTCATCACTTAATGGATCCAGGAACTCAAAAAGGTAAATTATTTTATGTTTCTTTATGTAATTTAGCCAATTCTAAGAAGACAAACAACTAATAGAATATAAGTGCTTACGTTTGTGGTATTTACTAATGTCTTGCCTTTTTTGTTTTAAGTTTATTTATTTATTTATGAGAGAGAGAGAGAGAGAGAGAGAGAGAGAAAGAGAGAGAGAGAATCCCAAGCAGGCTCCACGCCCAGTGTGGAGCCCAATGCGGGGCTTGATCTCATGACTATGAGATCATGACCTGGCCCCAAATCAAGGGTTGGATACTTAACTGACTGAGCCACCCAGGCACCCCAGCATCTTTTTTTTTTTTTTTTTTAAGTTTATTTTTGAGAGAGAGAGGCAGGGAGGGGTAGAGAGACAGGGAGAGAGGATCCAAGCGGCCTCTGCACTGTCAGTGTGGAGCCCGACTCAGGGCTCAAACTTACAAACCATGAGATCATGACCTAAGCTGAAATCAAGGGTCAGTCGCTTAACTGACTGAGCCACCCAGGCGCCCCAGTGTTCCCTAATGTCTTAAAGAGAACTAGGACTTATCAATTGCATATTGTATCTTGGCTTGTATTTGCTAACCTGAAAAAATCTATAATAATGTGTGATGTCTACTGCTGTACCTATGGTCCTGATGATATGTTATAGATAATTTTGACAGACAAATTAGATATATAGACTTGCTAAGTACTTGGAGTCTTTTTTTTTTTTTTTTTCAACATTTTTTTTTTTTTGTTACAGTTATATTCACAGCATGAACGGGGGAGGGGCAGAGAGAGAGGGAGACACAGAATCGGAAACAGGCTCCAGGCTCCAGAGCCATCAGCCCAAAGCCCGACGCGGGGCTCGAACTCACGGACCGCGAGATCGTGACCTGGCTGAAGTCGGACGCTCAACCGACTGCGCCACCCAGGCGCCCCTGGAGTCTTTTTTAAATACGAAAAAGTAGAATAAATTTTTCCTCACGTGCTACACACTAAATACATGACTGTGATTTCTAAGTTATTTCTTTTTAGATAGGAGGAGAGATAAAAGTAGTTTTAGGTAGGGCTGCAAGTTTTTATAAATGCCTGCATGAAAGATCATTTAGACTTATAGAAAAACATTTTAAGTCTGTGTTTATGGTTCCTCTGATGTATTAATTAGAGAAAAGTACATCATGCAATTTGATCTCTGAGGATAGAGGAATTTAAGTTTGAATTCTGCTGCAATAGTAGTTATTTGAAATTGATTTTTACATCATTTTAAGTATCAAGAGTGACTTTTCATAGGTTGTGTAATGCAACTGTCCCCATTGCCTTGAGATAAAAGTGCAGACAGATACTCTTGACTGCCTTGGAGGAGTGACTACTATGTTTTTGTAGAACATTTGTCATACAAATTTAATTATCTTGGCTTCTTTCTTCTCTCTCCTTTGTCTATACACTGTGGAAGTTTTCTATGAAATGTAGTCCTGCTTTTTAAATATTTCCTTTTTTAGGCATACCAGGTGGCCTCTACCTAGGTGAGCATATCTTTAGGCCAAGAGAGCTGGGTGGGTGCCCAGTGTTGGCAGCCTATGTGGCTTCTACACAAACAGTTTTACTGTAGTGATTTTTGCAAACCTAAACATTTAAAGTCATGATCACTTGGAGAATCCAGCCATTTAGGTGATTTGAATGAAGATGCGATTTCTGTGCAGTTTATGAATAAAATTTCGTCATTATCATTATCTTTAGTAACAATACTTGGTTTCAACTGTGCGTACAATAATTTGGCAAGTTACAAAGGAAATGGAAGGGGTTCAAGGTAAGGTTGAGACAGAACTAGTATTAAAATATTTTATAGCATGAGAAAACACACCCCATAATCATCTACAGAGCCAATTAAAGCTTTAAAAATATGTTCACAGGCAGAGTAAGTGTGTGCTGCTGGGGCATGAGAATCAGATGGCATTTTGTTGGAAAGACTTCCACTAACCAGTGGAACACTCACTTCTTGGGTGCTAAAGGATATTGACTTTCCCTGTCCTCACTCTTGAACTTAAGTGTCTTGTGCTTGGAAAAGATGGAGCAAACCCATAGCCCAGTTATTCTATTTTGCCACTGTCCTGAAGGTCCAAGAATTCTAGGATGTCACCTAAATTATACACGGATTAAAGTTAGGACTGTGGTAGATACTAAAACGTCCTCTATCTGGTTTCTAATGCTACATCAAGAGTCCAAGCCGTGTAACACCTCATCCACCTTAACTTTTCAAAATATCTTATGTTGCCTACTTCTCAACAGCCACTCTCCAGCTGTTAGCCTGCATAGCAATGTGTTACAAAATAGCTCTTCAGGGTCTGCAGTCTTGGAACAGGTTAGTCCTAACCCAAGGCTCAGTGATTTCTGTGCACGACTCCCAAATCAGCCTTACTGCCGTGTCAGATCAGAGCAGATACCAAAATGGGATTAAATGTTGCAGGGAAGTGTTTGTGGAGAATAAGGAAGGAAGGAACAGAAGTGGGCAGGGGGAAGCCATCAGATCATGGTGCAGGTCTGACGTGTTCGAGAGGAGAGGGAGCAAGGCACCCACTAGGTACGGGTCATCTGTGGAATGGGAGCGGGCTGGCTTTAGCGGGTAGCCCCAAGGGGAGACATGGCTTCTGAGGGACACAGCGGGAGCTCTCAGGCAGCTATGGTCCCAGGGGCAGGCTCCCTTAGTCTGAACAGCACAGCTCTGTGGCTAGCATGTCCTACTGCAGGATAATCTGCATGATTTTTTTGCCTTTTGCAGATTTACACCCCCACCCAACCTATCTTTTCTGTCTCAGTTTATGGCAACTTCATTCCCTGGCTACCCAGAAATCTGGAATCAGCCTGGTCCTTCCTTATACCCTTCATCACTATCTCCCATCAATTTTACCGACTCCTGTTTCCCGACTCCTCATGCCCACAGACAGCATCAGTCACCTTGATTCAGGTGTTTATTATTTCTTCTCATGACTGTCATAGCTGTCTTCCACCTGGCTGCCCCTACTCTAGGCCAGCTCCCCCTCCTTATCTTCTGTACATCTTTCTTTATAGCTGCAGGATCTTTTCAAAAATTCAAATCTTGTCACATTTGCCTTGTGCTTAAAATTCCTCAGTGTCTCATTCTTTTCAATAGGACAAAATCAAGACTTCTTAGCATGACCTAAGAATTTTATCTCCTGCAACCCCCCCGCCCCCCACCCCCACTCATCCTACATTTTAGTTCTCAGAGTTTCCTAAACCGGAAAATTGGTCAAGAGTCTTTGCCAATGGGCCTTTGCACATGTTGTTTTCTCTGCATGACGTCTTGCCCTCTCTCATTTGACTCCAGGACTCATAATCATCAGGGCTCAGGTCCTGCTTTCCTGAGCTTTCTCTTTCTATTTTTGAGTGAACTAGTTAGATCTCTATTATAACAGGTGTGTGTTACCCTATCTTTATATTCATAGTGCCCAGGTACTCAGTAAAATGAGTGGATGAATGAATTAGCTCTAACTGGGGCTATTGGCTGGACTTACAATTTGCTCATTAGGAATGATCTGTTTCTGGTCCCCAGTCAGTTGATTCTTTTCAGAACCAAGTATACTGTATTCTGTAGGGATATCAGGTGAAAACCTTCCACAAGCCTCTTTATAAATCTTTCCAGAGTTGGATCAATGGCTTTTATAAGCCACATTACCTTAATATGTAAAGAAGAAAGTTTTAGTAATTGTATTGCTGTTTAGGGGACATATCAAACTATAGTCTGAGGTGATAAATTTTACGTAGTAGGGGGAGTACGACCGCACATATAATTACTAATGTGAGAAATCATTCATAAGCAGCCTGAACAACTATTTGCTAAACTGACACATCCTCCACGTGTTGAATAAACATAACTCTTAAATAACAGTCTGCCTCAGACGTCTTCAGAACACCAGGGTGAGTGTCATGTTTGCATGTCCATTGCTACCCTCGAGGGGAGGATCTACCACAACTTCTACAGCTCGCGAAAGCAGGCTTGGTTCCTGGACCCAGTGTCGCCCTAGTTCAACTCTTGCGGCTCTTGCCAGGATCATTGCAACTGTGTTCTACTAATCAGCTTCCACCTAGCCTTCACTGCTGCTGTCAGAGCTAAATTTGCTCCTGTCAATTCCTGCCACTGCTCCTCACCTGAGAAGCACACACTTGTTCCCTTTGTCCCCACAAGTCCAACCCCAACCTGTCCCTGCAACCACTTATTTTCTACAGCACCCCAACATGCACCTTGTACACCAACTCTGGGGGGCTTTTGACCACTCCCCGGGAACTTTCCTCTCCCTTGACCTTGCTTCCTCCCTTCTCTGCCTGGCCACCTACCTCTTCCCTCCTCCTTGAGAACAGCTTCTCCAGATTCGCCCACTACTGGTGCTTCCCAGAGCACTTTAGAAATACTTTTTATTGTGCTTGTCACACTTCATTCACATTTGTTTAGGTGTCTGTCCCCATGGGGATCCCAGCAAGCAAACTTTGAGTACAACTAATTTTGGTTCTTTTTTTCCTTTCCATTTGCATCCTGAGCCATCTAGTAAAGGGCGAATTGTCTTTCTTCTGTAAATGTAACCTCATTTGATCCACTGCATCAAAGTGACGGCCTCTGTATATTCTTGAAACTAAGCAGAACTCCAGACAAAAAATATTTGTGAAATCTTCTCGGGGGTTAGTTTTAACATCAGGCCCAAGACCTTGACATTGCTGAGACATCCAGAATTCTTTCAGGTTAGCCTGTGACCATTTACTAATTGGAAAATAAAATCTTTAACATCTTTTTTTTTAAATCTCTAGCTATTTCTAAAAAGCACATGACATTCATCTTTGAATAGAAGATTCAGTTGAATGACAAGGCTCTTTCATTTAATAGAGGGGTTTTTACTTTAAATTTTGCTGACGGGTTTTCATGACAACCCTTAAATGGAAGCTTAAATTCACCTGTCAGAGCTATTAAAGACATTTTTTTTTGGGGGGGGGGGAGGGTGTACTTCTGTGATCTGACCCTTCCATTTATTACTGTTGTTATTGACCTTAAAAGTATAAAAGAGAAGAATCTAGACAGAGCTCCTGTTTTTGAAGGCTTACTACAATCCAGTCTCTGAAGTGAATTTTCCTCTTAAGAAAAGCATCATCATAATGTAGCAGAATCCTGCTAATTTTCACTTCATACTTGAAACACCTTTAATTCTCAGGAGAACAAGAGCACCTGGTAGATTTTATTCGCTGTCAGCAAAGATTTTAATAGCAGGAAAATGGTGCTTAAGACTTTTTTGTATCAAAGAGCATTAAAAATAGGTAAGCCCGAAATAGCAACATAGTTCATTGTAATGCTGTCTTAATTATGTTTTATTTATAATTTGTTTTGATATTTGTTTCAATGTTAAATTCATTAATAATACTCTTAAGATTATAGTAGATAACTTTTATCTAAAAGTAAAGATAATCAGAAGCTTTCTGCTTTTCGTATCGGAAAGTCAAGATTCAACATTTTGTGTAACATGACTCAGTTTTAGTTACTTGTCCCAGGGCCTAAGTGCTAGGTAACAAGGGGAGACTATGTGTGGAAAAAATATTCTTCAGAAATATAAATTAGAATTCCATTGTATGATAACGATACTACTTTTTGGAAAAAATTTCTCTTCAAATCTTAACTAAAGGCCAAAGAATATCTATTGATTCATTAATCTTCTTAAGATTAATTCCCATATTCAACAAATAACTAAGCATCCATTTTATTTTATTAAAAATTGTTTTTAAACGTTTATTTTTGAGAGAGAGAGAGAGAGAGAGCTAGTGCGTGAGCGCCTGAGAGAGGAGGGGAGGGGCAGAGAGAGACACACACAGAATCTGAAGCAGGCTCCAGGCTCTGAGCTGTCAGCACACAGCCCGATTCAGGGCTCGAACCCACGAACCGTGAGATCATGACCTGAGATGAAGTTGGACACTCAATGGATTGAGCCACCCCAGGCACCACATAAGCATGTATTTTAAAAAACATATTCTTTGAATATTATGTTTGGAGGATAGATTTCTCCTTTTTATTACAAGGTTCATGTAAGAATGCCCTTATAACTAACGCAGCTCTTTCCACTGGATTCCAGTTCAGAGGCTCTTGTCATCAAAGCGGTGATATTGCTAAAACTTAATATTAAACATGTCTTTTGATTTAAATAAATAACTACTGTTAAAATTGTTATTTAAATCTTTAAATAGAAGTTTATGCTGAAAAACAGCAAAGTTTTAAGATAGAAATAACTGCGTGTGTGTGGGTGGGTGTATTTGCTTTTTTTTTTTTTAACATTTATTCAGTTTTGATAAACAGAGAGACAGAGCATGAGCGGGGGAGGGGCAGAGAGAGAAGAAGACACAGAATCCAAAGTAGGCTTCGGGCTCTGAGCTGTCAGCACAGAGCCTGACATGGGGCTTGAACTCAAGAACAGTGAGATCATGATCTGAGTGGAAGTCGGACTCTTAACTGACTGAGCCACCCAGGTGTCCCAACTTTTAAAATCCTACATATTACATCTAGACAAATTATTTTAAAGAGCCAAATTTGGTACATTGTAGTTTCCTGTTATAAATTATACTAAATTTTTCTGAGACTTACTTCTTAAGGAATGCCTATAGTATTTGTATATTATTTAAATGTAGAAGAGAATATTAATATAAAACATTATCAATTAAATTTTATTCAACCTGACAATATTTTCTGTATGATACATGGCATCCTAGGTATATAATTAATTTTGAATGACCACATATGGGTAGAGTTGTACTCTTTTAAGTATATAAGCAATTAATAGCGGCTATTGTTTCATTAATCTCTTTGGAGATCCTTTATTTTGGAAAGTGTAAATAATTGATTATAATAATATATTCACATCTATATTTTTAGATCTCACTTCTTTATGAAGGTAAAGATGTAGTCATTCTTAAAAAAATGACTAGTTTTGTTTATTTAGAAAGACTGTAAAAAACAGGAATCATCTGCTATTACACTCTTGTTAGGACAGCAGCACTAATCTGGTCTACTAACCTTTAAAAGAAAGTGCAACGTCAGAGATGTCAGGTTGTAGCAGTAAATATTCACTGGCAAAGTTTTTATATCAAAGATTGGAACTTTAGGAGACACTCCTGGGATTTAGTGTACTCTAACATCTATTAATCCCTGATACCTTGGGTAACTTCTCAGAAAGCACTGCATTTACAGAGAGTATGCTAGGAGGTCCAAGAAGGCACATTCAGCTAAAGGTCAGGGAAGCAATTAATGTTCTCTGCTTTTCCCTAAAGAACATCCACAGCAAATCTGCCTCCTCCCCTACCCCATTTTAGCAAGGCATGCGAATATAATGAGATGAAAGTTAAAGTTCAAGAAAAGCATATTACCAACATTATTTGGTTCTTAGAGTCCTTCTTGCATGTGAATGCATGCCATCATTGAAAAAGTGCAGTGCAATTGATTACAAGGGTGGCTTTTACTAAAAGTATTGGTTTTTCATTTCTTAAGTTTTTCTAGATCTCTGCCAAGGGTCAGTGTTTGTGGTGCTGTAGACTGGAGTGTAGACTGGGTCCTTCCTATAGTGTGCTGTTAAGTTAGAGTGTTTTGGGGGTGATACCTGGTTCTGTGTGGATCCTTGGAAGGACTCTACTGAAGGATCACAGAATTTAGGACGGGAAATCATGTTGACAGGAAGTCCTTCCTGTGACTGTGGCCTCTGAAGAAAGTTTTCAACAATGTCAAACTTGATCTACCTCCATCTTGCCATTCTGCTCCCCGAACACTAGGGAATGATGTTACTGAAGCTAAGAGGACAGAGCTGGCAATAACATCTTCTTTTAGGACTCAGGGACTCAAGACTCTCACTTCTATTCTTGCCTCAGTGCAATGGAGAAGTTTGAAAGCCACTTGAGGCTTTCACATACTCTTGAGTCCAGAATTTTTAAGACTGGCACTGGGGCCATGTATGTATTTGCATATTTTCCCCTTTGCTAAAATTTTGGAACACATTTTAAAAATAGAAGTTTGCTCACCATGAAGCTTACTTTTAGGAATAATAGACACAAAAATTGGTGTCAGATTTTGGCTTAATATTGAGAAGAATTTTCAATAGTCACATTTCCTAAATGCACCTCGTGAAGTAGCACATTTATCTTCATTGGAAATGCTGAAAGAGGTTGCACAAGCTGACTATGTAGTTTACACCCAACAGGAACATGAGCTTCCCAAATTAGGTGTAAGGTTCGGCTAGAAGGTATCTGAGGTGTTTTCCATCTTGACATTCTAGGATTCTATGACATTTTAATTTTGAGTGGTGCATCTGTTTTAAAACTTTGAATAGTTGCAATGTTGGAAACTGTGAAAGTTTTTAACTTTTTGAGATTTGGGAAATAAATTTTCTAGCAGGAGCTTATTTTCTATGAAGACCAGAATGAGAAGTTTTTATACTGCTCCCCAGTTTTTTGGAAATACTTGTATTTGTTATTTGTTTATTTACTTGCTTATTTTTGGATCTCAGGACTGAGGTGTGAGTTAATCATCCCCATCAGGTCATGATGCACTCTCATCAGGCAAGACTCCACTGTTGTATGTATATCTGTCTGTATGTTCCTTCCTTCCTTCCTTCCTTCCTTCCTTCCTTCCTTCCTTCCTTCCTTCCTTCCCTCCCCCCCCCCCCCCCCCCCTCCCCTCCCCACCCCCCCCCTCCCCCCCCCTCCCCCCCCCCCCCTCCCCCTCCCCCCCCTCCCCTCCCCTCTCCTCCCCTTCCCTCCCCTCCCCTCCCCTCCCCTCCCCTCCTTCTTCTTTTACCTGTTAAGAACTATGTTGAAGAGAACTAGACCCGGATTCAGTGCTGAGGTGGGGGAAGTGGCCAGAAGGACTAGCCAGACTCAAAAGCACACAAAAGACTTGAAAAGTCAATGGAATTTAATGATTGGTATAAGAAATAAATAGCTTCTCCGTTAATGCAAATCATAGATCAAAGGTTAAACTTAAGACAGTTCCTTTGTGAAGACATCCCTTAGTAACCACCACCATGGTGAGTTACCCCTTCTTTATTTAACTCTGGAATTTTCTTTTATTCCCCAGCTTTACTGAGGCATAATCGACTATTAAATAGAGGTTATATACATTTAAGATGTATGATTGATGTTTTGAGATATATATATATATATATATATATGTATACATATATACATACACACACCCTTATATATTATATATATGTATAGATATATATTATATATATGTATGTATATATATGTATATATATTACATATATGTAAAAATAGATATATATGTCTGTATGTATAGATATATAGAAATGAACATGACAAGCTAATTAACATATCCATCACTTCACGTTGTTACTGTTTTTCTTTTTATAAGAACACTTAAGATCTACTCTCTTAGCAAATTTCAAGTATTCATTATTATTAACTGTAGTCACCATGCTCTACATTGGATCTCTAGAACTATTCATCTTGCATAAAGGAAACTTTGTACCCTTTGACCACTATCTCCCCCTTGCCCCTAGCCCTGCCCCTGGCAATCGCCGTTCTACTCTCTGCTTCTATGAGGAAGTATAGAATTTTCTGTCTGGTACCTCACAATCCAGTATTTTTGTTTACATGGTGATCTTGTTTTATTATTAGTTTCATGACCAAAGTACAATAACAGTTATAATAATGATAATAATTTATCAAGCTTTAGGTAGCAGTCAAGGTGCTAAGCACTTTACATGAATCATCTTATTTAAAGCTCCCAACACTATTTGATGTAGATTCTTCTGTCACGTTTTACAAATAAGGAAATAGAGACTTAGAGGTGTGTATCTTGCTCCGTAACTAATTTAACTTCTTAGAGATGGCTAGTTTTTAAAAGTTACATTATAGCTTTTTAGGAGTAGAGATGGAGCTTTGGAGCCACCAAAAGAATTCAAATTTAGCTCCTTCATTTACAAGTTGCGTGAGCTTGGTCAAGTTATTAAAGCTCTCTGAATTTTAGTTTTGTTATCTGTAAAAGTACAAAGAATAATGCCTTACCTCACAAAACTGTTGCAAAAATTACATGAAATAAAAGAAATTACATGAAGTAACATATATAATATATTTAACATGGTCTGGCATGTTTAAAATGTGCTCAGTAACTGGTGATGTTGCCTATGAACCTTATGCAGTGTCCTGGATATTAAGATGCCGTTAATTGCCCCAAAGTAATGTACTTAAAATAAGTAATAATAAAATAATACAAGGGTATATTGTTGGGTGGTATTGAATATCTTTTGTCATAAAGGGAATACTATGATGCATTTTTGAAATAGCTGCAATTGCATTGTGTAGCCAATATGAATAGTCAAGATCTTATGTTTCATCGCCAATCTTTCTCTTGTTTTAGATAAATAGATTGGTAGCTTTTGAAAATCATTGCTTTTTAAAAAAATATCAATTATTGTTTGTTTCACATGGCTTTGCAGAAATGAATAATGGTGATTTCAACTTTGGTGAAAATCAGAAAGCTGTGGACATATGAAATGTTAGCTTGTAGTATGAGTTATTTTAAAATAGTTCACCTTGCTATTATACTGCAGATAAGGTCAATGAATATTCAAAAGTAACTTAGAATAAGTAGAAATGCTACATTTCCATCAGTTCTTTTTCCTGGTTTTTACTAACACAACAACCACAACCATTAACTTCTTCTTTTCCTTTCAGAGAAGAGAGATGATGACAGCAAGAAAGTGGTTGCAGAGATCATGGCAAGATGTTTTGTTCCAAGTTTAATAACAACCACCTCCTGGGAGGGATTTCATTTTGTTGGTCATGAGATTCGAATTACTGAAGCCATGGATTCTTACGGTGCTGTTGTTTGGCCATCGGTATAATTTCACATAGAATTTGCTACCTTTCAATGATTTTTCAGCCAGTTTTGGTCATTACTGTGTACTATTTGGAAGAAAGACAATAGGTTCTATTGTTCTCGTTTATGACCTCAAACAGCACTAAAACTTGGGAAAACACTTTCAGCAATCAGTTCTATTTTTGACTTGAAGGGTTGATTGACAACAAGCACTGTTTACACTGCCGGTGTTTTGTGACCATTGGAGTTTACAATAGCAAACATTTTTATTTCCCATTAAAACTGGCTCCATTTGAGTTAAATAGTCATAATGAAATCTATTAGTCTCAACATGCAGAGTGTTCTAAAATGTCACCAATCCTTTACCAATTGTCCATGAAGGGGACAGACCACCCCCTACCACTGTCTGCCCCAATCCCACACACTTCTTTGAAATGACTATTATTATTAGAAGTTGCTTTCTTTGTTTTATTTTATTTTTTAAAAATGTTTATTTATTTTTGAGAGAGCACGAGTAGAGGAGGGGCAGAGAGAGAGAATCCCAAGCAGGCATCACTGTCAGCACAGAGCCTGAAACGGGCCTTGAACCTACGAGCCATGATCATGACCTGAGCGGAAGTTGGTCATTCAACTGACTGAGCCACCCAGGCACCCCAGAAGTTGCTGTCTTTAAAGATAATCAGGGGCATCTGGGTGACTCAGCTGGTTGAGCATCTGACTTAGGCTCAGGTCATGATCTTGCAGTTCATGAGTTTGAGCCCCGTGTTGGGCTCTGTGCTGACAGCTCAGAGCCTGGAGCCTGCTTCGGATTCTGTGTCTCCCTCTCTCCACCCGCCCCCTTCTTCTGCTCTGTCTCTCTCTCAAAAATAAAAAGAAAAAACATTAAAAAAAATTTAAAGATAATCAAACCTACACAATTGAGTTCCATAGTTTCATTTTTCTTATCTCCCCAACAGTACCCAAGGACTTTTTCTAGTCTAAATATTGAACCTATTGGAGGATGTACCTCTGTTGTGATGTGTACGTACACACACACATGTTCACACATGTACATACATATAGTATTAGTGTATATGGTGTATTTATCTAATAGACTTTAATTTCAGTGTCTGTTGTTATTTGCCGAGCACTTTTTTTTTTTTTTTTAACTTTCATAGGCCCTTGTTCTATGCTATTTTCTGGAAACAAATGTAAAGCACTATAATATGGTTGACAAAAATGTGATTGAAATTGGAGCTGGAACAGGGCTGGTCTCCATCGTGGCAAGTTTACTTGGTAAGTAAGGACTCTTGATTGAATGGGGTCAGAGAATTACATGATCAGATGCAATTACTTGCTTTTGCTGTCTAGTTTACTATAACCTAGGCTAATTTTTAGCTCCTTAATTGTTTGAATGGGCTTCATCAAGACACACTGCCAATTTTATTTATTTATTTTTTTGTTTGTTTGTTTTGAGACAGAGACAGAGACAGCGAGTGGGGAGGGGCAGAGAGGGAGAGAGAGAATCTCAAGCAGGCTCTACACTGTCAGCGCAGAGTTTGATGTGGGGCTCGAACTCACGAAACCGCGAGATCATGACCTGAGCTGAAACCAAGAGCTAGACACTTAAGCGACTGAGTCACCCAGGCATTCTGAAACACTGCCAATTTTAAAGTCACCTTACTGGTTTCTTTCAGAATTTTCTGTGAAGTTGTATTAATTCTGCTCATGGAGAACCAAGTCACGAGTGTATTGTAACTGGGAGCTGTGTTCAGGCCTCCTGGCTGCTAGGGGAGTCATGTGGGATACAAGGCCCAGGGGGATGTCTTGCGCTGGCTCTGGCCATCTTTGTTTAAATGGTAGCCCTGTTTCAACATTCCTGAGCAGCCAGATATTCCTTTTGGGTTTTGGAGCCCTGTGCTTTTGTGAAAAAGCACCTGTTGGAAGAGAGAAGGAGTATTATCAATCATGTCTGCTTCTAATTTTAGGTGTTTCCCCTTGAATTTCTTTTCCCAGCTCATCTCTGTTCTTTTTCTGGGACCCCTTCTTCTCTTACCAGTGTTCCTTTGTCTCATGGAATGTGTGACAGTCTCTACATACGCCTGAGCCTGCTTCACTTCCTCTCTTGTTGTTACCTGTTGCATTGCCTCTGTTTAGCTGCCTTCTCTGATGGGTGCTCCCCAGGTCTGTCTTGGTTTCCTTGATCTTTAGAAGTGCACACCTGCCAGTCTACAATCTTGAGAGGAATTCAAAATTTAGCAATTTACAATTTTCTAAATGCTGGGGAAATATAGGACCCTTGAAGTCTTCCATATATATTTTAAAATTGCTTCTTCAGATATTGCTTTCTGAAGTCAGTATTCCATTTAGTATGGGTACTCAGAGAGGTACTACTGGATTTGTACCCAAAGGCTTCCTGATCAGGAGCACATTTGTGCTTCAGAAAGTCATTTGTTCCATTAAAAATAATTGGTCCTTTTAGGCTACTTGTATAACAACACAAATAACAAAAGATGGAGACAGATGGTGTTCTGCTCTCTAGACACAAAGATCTTCATAGTCAGGTAGTTCATATTCACTCTGGGCAGTTGGGGGTGGTGGTGGGAGGAGGCCTTCCTGATCTTGGGATTTTAAAGAGGTTTGTTGAAAATGATAGACCCACCCACACTAGAATGTGACAATTCATATTTCTCTGATTCTACCAATGATACGCATGTTTCATATTTCCCACAAAACATAATCAATGGCCAGAGAAACTTGTCATCGTGAGTAAGGAGTGGTTTCTTAACTGGTCTGGGCTGTGCTATACTTCTCTCCCAGTTCTGCTTTCTTATTTCTTATACCAGTCTTTTCTTGTCTCATGATGTGGAATTGGCCAGTCCCTAGATTTATTTACACGTTATATTCAGTCTCTGCTACTGCTCAAATTTTACTTTAAGGGCCAAATTTTATTGGTTATTTGTTTTTACAATTTTGCCTGTTCCAATTTCTTCCTGAAAATGACCACTACTATTCGCTTTTCACTCAGAGGCTGTGCACATCTTCTTCATACGAGTATTCTGTCCTGCATCTGTGGTCCTTGGCTGTAGGAACACTATGTGTGTGTCAGGGCTAGGTTTTAAACATCTTTTGATGGGAAGATTCATATTTGTAAAGTGGTCAAGCTGAGAACTTGGGCATAAACATGGATGTCATGACATTTCCAATGTAATTGCATTAAAAATTCTTTCTGCACCTGAGTGCCTCCTGTTCAATGATAGAATGCCCATGTAATATACCCTCATTTCGGTTCACATGACTTGGGCTCAGCATTCTTTTAGCAAATAACCTATGCACTGCAAATAACCTATGTACTGAAATAACCTATTTCAGCAGTGACTTCTGATTTTTCCATTGAGGGTTCCAAATACTTTTTTCTTTAATTTTTATTATTTTATTTTAAATTTATTTATTTTTAAATTTACATTCAAGTTAGTTAGCATATAGTGTAACAATGATTTCAGGAGTATATTCCTTAATGTCCCTTACGCATTTAGCCCATCCCTCCTCCCACAACCCCTCCGGCAACCCTCTGTTTATTCTCCATATTTAAGAGTCTCTTATATTTTGTCTCCCTCCCTGTTTTTATATTATTTTTGCTTCCCTTCCCTTATGTTCATCTGTTTTGTATCTTAAATTCTTCATGTGAATGAAGCCAAATGATATTTGTCTTTCTCTAATTTTGTTTGCATTAATACCCTCTAGTTTCATCCACACAGTTGCAAATGGCAAGATTGCATCCTTTTTGATTGAAGAGTAATACTTCATTGTACATATATACCACATCTTCTTTATCCATTCATCCATCAATGGACATTTGGGCTCTTTCCATACTTTGGCTATTGTTGATAGTGCTGCTATAAACATGGGGGTGCATGTGTCCCTTCGAAACAGCACACCTGTATCCCGTGGATAAATGCCTAGTAGTGCAATTGCTGGGTCGTAGGGTAGTTCTATTTTTAATTTTTTGAGGAGCCTCCATACTGTTTTCCAGAGTGGCTCCACCAGCTTGCATTCCCACCAGCAGTGCAAGAGATCCTCTCTCTCTGCATCCTTGCCAACATGTTGTTGCCTGAGTTGTTAATGTTAGCCATTCTGACAGGTGTGAGGTGGTATCTCATTGCGGTTTTGATTTGTATTTCCTTGTGGATGAGTGATGTGGAGCATTTTTTCATGTGTCGGCTGGCCATCTGGATGTCTTCTTTGGAGAAGTGTCTATTCATGTCTTCTGACCATTTCTTCACTGGATTATTCACTGTTTGGGTGTTGAGTTTGATAAGTTCTTTATAGATTTTGGATCCTAACCTTTTGTCTGATATGTCATTTGCAAATATCTTCTCCTATTCTGTCGGTTGCCTTTTAGTTTTGCTGATTGTTTCCTTGGCTGTGAGAGATTTTTTATTTTGATGAGGTCCCAATATTTCATTTTTGCTTTTGTTTCCCTTGCCTCTGGAGACGTGTTGAGTAAGAAGTTGCTACGGCCAGGATCAAAGAGGTTTTTGCCTGCTTTCTCCTTGAGGATTTTGATGGCTTCCTTACATTGTCTTACATTGAGGTCTTTCATCCATTTTGAGTTTATTTTGGTGTCTGGTGTAAGAAAGTGGCCCAGGTTCATCCTGCATGTCGCTATCCAGTTTTCCCAGCACCACTTGCTGAAGAGACTGTCTTTATTCCATTGGATATTCTTTCCTGCTTTGTCAAAGATTAGTTGGCCATACACTTGTGGGTCCATTTCTGGGTTTTCTATTCTGTTCCATTGATCTGAGTGCCTATTTTTGTGCCAGTACCATACTATCTTGATGATTACAGCTTTGTTATACAACTTGAAGTCTGGGATTGTGATGCTTCCAGCTTTGGTTTTCTTTTTCAAGATTGCTTGGCTATTCGGGGTCTTTTCTGGTTCCATACAAATTTTAGGATTATTTGTTCTAGCTCTGTGAGGAATGCTGGTGTTATTTTGATACGTATTGCATTGAATATGTAGATTGCTTCGGGTAGTGTTGACGTTTTATCAATATTTGTTTTTCCTATCCAGGAGCATGGAATCTTTTTTCCATTTTTTTGTGTCTTCTTCAATTTCTTTCATAAGCTTTCTATAGTTTTCAGTGTATAGATTTTTTATCTCTTTGGCTAGATTTATTCCTAGGTATTTTATGGTTTTTGATGCAGGAGTTTCCAAATCCTTTGACTTTTCCCTTTCTCTAGATTATTTTTCTCCTAGCGTATAGTAAATAGAAAATAACAACAGAAATAATAATAAAACAAAAACCCCAGGAGAACAGAAAATGCAATGGAGTGCAAAAGTACCATGGGAATCTAATTTTTTTTAAGGGGATGTATAAGGCTACTTTAGCATCTGTTTTGAAGAGATTTCCTTCCTGTGTGTAGTGACCAGTCTTTTCCGTGGGGTTAGCGATTGTGCAGAATTGTAAATGCATGTTGGCCTGAAACCTGATTGCTTTACCTTATCCCTTGAGGGTTACTTTTCCTACTGTTCTTTGTTTCATAGGTGCACATGTGACTGCCACAGATTTACCTGAATTACTTGGAAACCTGCAATATAATATTTCCCGAAACACCAAAATGAAATGTAAGCATTTGCCTCAGGTTAAAGAACTCTCCTGGGGTGTAGCTTTAGATGAGAACTTCCCCAGATCTTCCAACAATTTTGACTACATTCTGGCAGCTGATGTTGTCTACGCTCATCCTTTCCTGGAAGAACTCCTCGTTACCTTTGACCATCTGTGCAAAGAAACTACCGTCATCCTCTGGGTCATGAAATTCAGGTTGGAGAAGGAAAATAAATTTGTAGATAGATTTAAGGAGTTATTTGACCTGGAGGAGATTTCCAGTTTCCCCAGCCTGAATATTAAGTTGTATAAAGCTGTGAAGAAAAGCCGGAGGAGTGCAAGGAAAGGAAAGGTGGTTTCCAGAAGAGTGTTCCTTTAAAGAAGACCCTGGATGATCTGATGTAGCAGTGACTTTCCCAAGTCACTTGCCTCATACACTTGCCTCACCCCAGACAGGAATTTTCCCACATATAGCACCTGAGTCTAGAAGATGGCTAAGCCGTACCGTGTGGTCATTGGTTAGGACACAGTCGACTTTTCTTATCCCTCAATAGCACCATTTATTATTATTATCATTTTATTAAATGGTACTATTGTTTTTAATGTGTAATTGTAGGATAATTTTTAATATCTCTAAAATGAGCATTGCTATTGCTTTAGACATGAGCTTATCTGATTCTTTAGAAATAAAGAAATGGATTAC
Source organism: Herpailurus yagouaroundi (assembly GCF_014898765.1). Classification (NCBI taxonomy): domain Eukaryota; kingdom Metazoa; phylum Chordata; class Mammalia; order Carnivora; family Felidae; genus Herpailurus; species Herpailurus yagouaroundi. The sequence continues at coordinate 9,343,972 of NW_024412405.1, read as the reverse complement.
AATGGGATCTGCAAGTAAATCTGAAAAGGCAGATACATAATATAATGGTAACTAGGAGATTAATTTTGTGGTTTTCCTTAGTGCCACCTTATAGGTGGTCGATGGTCTCTCCTTGGCAGGGTAGGCCTCAAGCACAACCTCTGAAATCAATCATGCATGTGGAGCTGAGGTTACAGGCACGGACATTTCATTCTAGTAAATGAAAAATGACTGGAGGCCAGCATTAACACAGTTGAGATTTTGGAGAAGTAATTGTTTAATTTTCAAGCCATGTACAGTTATGTTGTATCACAGAGAGAGAAATAAATATACAAACTTTGGGTTGAAAATACACATGAAAAGATTTGGGCTCCTAAACTCAAATCACCAGATACAGGGTTGGTTTTAAAGTTTAAAGCTTTTCTGATGCACATATATAGACCTGGATACCTGAAATCCTACGTGATTTTCTTCACACAGACCTTAGAGATTAGAACAAAGACCGATGTAATTAAAGTCAGTGCAAGGAGGGTAAAAAACGAGGATTCTGTACCAGTGGTTCAGATTCCATTGGTTTGTGGTTATCACTTTTGTGATGTTCCTCAGGCTGGTACTTCTCCTAAGCCCAGCCCTGTGCTTTGCTTGAAGTTGTCAGCCACTCAGGGTCCAGCAGAGCTGACAGAAGGACTTCCTAGGGTCCTGATGTGTAAGAAGGAGGCTGATGTACTCCCAGTGGGTTTTTGGCTGTGCAGCCCATAGGGCTGTCTCCCAGGGACTCCTGACATTTACGTGGTCTTTTCTGGTTTCACAGTCCATTACTACATAAAGTTGTGTGATCCTCACAACTTTTCTAGGAAGTCTAGGGACTATCATTATCCCTGCCTCACATGCAGCCTTGCTGGAGCTGTGAGGGTGGTCACCTGCCCCAAGCACACAGCTCCAGAGGGTGGGCCTCAGACCCAGCTTGTCTGAGAAGAGGGCCTGTGTTCTTTAAGTTTATTTATTTATTTTGAGACAGAGAGTGAGAGAGAGTGAGTGAGCATGCATACATGAGCAGGGGAGGGGTAGAGAGAGAGGGAGAGAGAGAATCCCAAGCAGACTCTGCACTGTCAGCACAGATACTGACGGGGGGGTCGATCTCACAAGCTGTGAGATCATGATCTGAGCCGAAGTCAAGAGTCTAGACGCTTAACCGACTGAGTCACCCAGGTGTCCCTAGGGCCTGTGTTCTTCACAACTGCACTGCTTTTATGTAGTTAGAACAGCAGTTTTCAAGCTCCTTTGTAAATGGGTGAAGTCATCTCTTCAAAATGGGATCAGTCCCCAGAAAGGTAAGCAAAGACATTAGGAGAATGAGAACCGCCCTTCCTTATATTTTTCCTTGTTTCTTGCCTTAACTGGGTGGTTCGTGCAGGTGCATTTGGAAAGTGACATTTAAGCAAAGCAGGAAGGAGGTGAGGGAAGAAGCGGTGCATATATCCAGGGAAGTGTGTTCTACGCAGAAGGGGCAGCCAGGCCAGGACCTTAAGACAGGAGCGTGCCAGTCCTTGAGCAGAAACAGCGAAGGCCAGTGTGCTTTGGAGCAGGGCGAGGGGGGACGCTGGTTAGTCAGAGGGGCTGAGGGGGCCAGGTCATGTCTGATCATCACTGCAGGCTGGCTTCTTCAGAAGCAGACTCTGAGGTGGTGTCTTGTTCACCAGTTCTTGATCAGGGGGTGCTTGTTGGTATCTAGATTTGTGGAAAGGGGTGGGACAGAAGGTCGAGCTGCAGTGCAGGCCTGGCCCCATGGGGCCCTGAACTGAGAATGGCCTGAATGGCCGTGTTGGGCCTTGATGACTCCACATCACTCAGTCACTGGATGCACTGGATGCACGCTGCCCTGTGACCTCGTGTGAGGTGACCCTTCGGCATCCCCAAGGATGCTGACAGCTGAGGTCCGTCTACTGCAGCACTTCGAGCAGCCAGGTAAGAAGTTTTCCGGAAGGGGACTTGGGCAACACATCATCACAGTGTGCACCACTGCCTCTAGGGCCACTGAAAGCACTTGGGCTTTTTTCCAGTGAAGTGGAGAATCGATGGATGATTGCAGTAGAGGGAGACAGCATCAGTCCGGGTGAGGACCACGCTGGCTGCTGTTTGGAGAATACTGTGAAGTGGCCAAGGGACCGGTTAGGAGGTTGTGGCAGCCGTCCAGGTAACCAAGAGGGTGGAGCCCGCAGCAAGAATGAGCCCTAGAGGTGGTGAGAAGTGGTCATTTGTAGAAGCATTTGGAAGCCGGAGCCAACAGACATTCCCTCCGTGCCAAGGAGTCAAAGGTGATTCTAAAGTGTTTGAGCCCAGCTATTCGATGTAACGTTAGAGTCCTCAGCTTAGAGATGGTTTGTAAAGCTCGTTCATGGAGCAAGAGGAAAGAGAAGAAGGCAGGGATGGAGCCCCGAGGCTGGCCAACATGAGGAGCACACATAGGTGTCTTTGGGATTTATTTGAGCTTGTGCCCCTCACCCACAAGTTATGATAGTATCTGTTGACTCTTGAAACCACAGCAGTTTCAAACGGGTCAGCAGAGTTCAAAATCTCCTCACAGCTGACTCTCGAGCTTCTAGGACGGTTTTAGCTGTGGTGGCAGGAATCCAGGGCTAACACGTGAATACAATGGCTCCTCTGCTAAATGTTTGACTATCACTACCCAGCTATTTTTAGGTAGGATAGATAAAGTGTCCTTCTTTTCCAAGACCAAGTTAGGACCAAGCCAGCCATATGGTTCTTCTTTTCCTAAGTGTCAGTCTGTCAAATGCAACGTTCCATAGCCATTGTTTTATTCTGTTTATAGCATTCACTTGCAAATTTTAACACCCACCCACACACACTGTGTGCCTGTCTACTTTTATCTTTTTGCTTTAGGTTCTCCACACTTGTCTAGATTCAGTTTCATAATAATTTGATTTCAAAAGATGTCATTTGAGGAAGTCTTTTCTATCTTACAAGTTTATTTTATGGCTAGGAGTTGATTTGTTAACTTTAGTCCAAGGTAGTTTATGAATTTTGCCTTTACTCCACTTTTTCTGTGTGTGTGTGTGTGTGTGTGTGTGTGTGTGTGTGTGTGTGTGCTTTTTTTTTTGACAAGTTAAACTATGCTACTGAAAACCTAGTCCAATTCTTGCAGTGACTTTCCAGATTTCTAATAGAATAAACACACTGTCAAGGTTTTAATAGAGGGTTATCATAGAATAGTTGTTGCTTCACAGCAGACGTACCAACTTGCTAGCGATTCTCTGCAGCTTAAAATTTACGGGGGCACCTGGGGGGCTCAGTCGGTTGGGTTTTTGACTTCGGCTTAGGTCATAGATCTCTCCATTCATGAGTTCAAGCCCCACGTCAGGCTCTGTGCTGACAGCTCAGAACCTGGAGCTTGCTTTGGAGTCTGTGTCTCCCTCTCTCTCTGCCCCTCCCCCGCTCACACTCTGTCTCTGTCTCTCTCTCAAAAATAAATAGACATTAAAAAAATTAAGAAAAATTTACATGTTACACACAGGTAAACACAAAAAATTGCTGTGCCCCAGCCAGTATCAATTGACTTTAGGAAACTACATACTATACAAAAATCTTCTATTTTAGAATTTACTGATATGTCCTATTTCACTTGTGCCAATTTTTGTCAACCAGAATTAAAAAAAAATTGGTTTCTATTCCATATTTATATTCTTTTTTTGGGATAAAGATTTGTGGTATTGGGTAACTTCTGAACAGATTTGGAGCCAATGGTATAAATTCATTATTGTGGAAGAAACAGGAAAGGAAACATAACAGAATGTTCCTTTATTTTATTTTATGTTATGTTATGTTATTTTATTTTATTTTATTTTATTTTATTTTATTTTAATTTATTTTAATTTAATTTTTTTAAATCCTTGGGTTCCAGGAGCATGAAGTTCTCTGTAAGTGCCTGGTCTTTGTGGGCAGAGACCGTTTCCAACTTGTTTTAGTTGTTTTATTTTTTTATTTAAAAATTTTTATTTTATTTTTTTAATGTTCATTTATTTTTTGAGAGAGAGAGATACAGGGCGAGCAGGGGAGGAGCAGAGAGAGGGAGACACAGAATCTGAAGCAGGCTCCTGGCTCCGAGCTGTCGGCACAGAGCCTGATGCAGGGCTCAAACCCATAAGCTGTGAGATCATGACCTGAGCTGAAGTCGGATGCCCAACCAACTGAGCCACACAGGCACCCCTCCAACTTGTTTTAAACAGTACCATTGGTGTATGGGCAGGTAAATCATTTCTGAATATCCTTTGGAAGTAAAATATATCCACTGGGTAGGATTTTCATACAAGAAAAGATTTACATGTACCAACATTGAAAGCAAACTGGGAACCTTGGGCTTCAGAAATAAAAGATTAAAAAAATGTTTTTTTTAATGTTTATTTATTTTTGAGAGAGAGAGAGAGAGAGAAAACGTGAGCAGGGGAAGGGTAAAGAGAGAGGGAGACATAGAATCTGAAGCAGGCTCCGGGCTCTGAGCTGTCAGCACAGAGCCTGATGCGGGGCTCTAACTCATGAACCATGAGATCATGACCTGAGCCAAAGTCGGTCGCTTAACCAACTGAGCCAACCTGTTTCCTCTAGAAATAAAAGATTTAAAGTCAACCTTAAGTAGATCAGATGGGTTTATTGATACGCTTAGAAGAAAATTAATAACCTGTGCCTCCTCCTTCATTGAAACTTAGTTTTCAATGAAGTCTGCATGTGGACGAAAATAATTGTCAAATATGTGCATTTTTTTCCTCCATCAAATTATAAGGCAAAAATAAGAAAGAAGATTGGGCCTGGAACAGATAAATAATTTCACGCAGTGCAGGGGGATACAGGCAAAGCAAGATTTAAAAACCATAGACGCTTGTGAGTGTGTGTGTGGATCCAGTTCTTTAGGTCTTCTTTCTGGAGCCTGGAAATTGTTCACAAATGGTTTCCACATCCGGGTTTTGGTATTTTTGAGTTTGTGATGTGAAATTCAGTCCAGAATACTTACCTGCAAGCCCAGTTTCAGTGTCTGCTCTACTTTCAGGTGCCAGACAAAATGGAAGACACTGCTCTGTATTCTTACGTGGCTGTATTAACGGGGCAGTTGGGGCCTTAGTTAGCACCGGTTAGTTGTGTTGTCCTATTAGTTCCTTATGAAAAGTTCCCCGGCTGGACACTTGTGTGTCCTCAGACTGTGTGTAGCTGTGTAGGGTTTAGACTGCTGGGCACACATAACACCACCGATGTCCGTTCCTCCCCAATGACCTTTGGCCTCTGTCATGAGCTGTGCTTTCATCGGGACAGCTCACAGGATGATTTTTACCTCTCAGCTCTCCCAGCTTCCTCGTTTCTAAGGCTGTTGTCTTGACATGAACTCCAATCAAGTTTTAGAACTGGCGCTCAAACATCAAGGAATTTAAAAGCATCATTAAACATGAAAACAGATGTCCAGGTCAAATTTTGTGATAAATGACATTAAGAAAAAAAAATTTGAAAAGATACTGGCTGTCTGCTGCCACCACTAACGCTTTACCATACCAAAGCATTTTGTCTGGTTTTCCAAGCAGAAGCACGGCCAAATAAGATTAAAACAGTCCCTTAACAAATATCTTAATAATAGCCAGCTGTTATTTCATAATGCCACAAATATAGGACACAAGGCTTCTGAAAACTAGTTATTTGGTAAATGCTACATTTTGTAGTTTAGGGTTTGAAAATTTTCATATTTTCATTGTCCACGGCCTATATAGCTATACTCTTCTTTGTTTTATGAGTCAGCCCCTTACCTTCACTGTTGTGGTTTTTTTTTTTTTTTTTTTTTTTTTTACTGTCATGATTTGGGTTTTCTTATCTAGTGCCATGATTTAATTTGGGTTTCTTATCTCTTTCTGTGTTTCCTTTGTTGGAAGAGTATAAATCATGATGGCAAAGGTTGTCTCTTTGTCACAAACCATCATAAATAAGCCCAAACAACAGGCCATAAAAATGTAAGAAATTCTTAGATTAAAAAACATGAGTAATGTTTTCTGCCTACCTGGTGTTCAGAGGTAAAAGTACACTTTGCATCTAGTAAATTATTAACAGTTTTTAAACCAAGGATTTCCTCCTTCCTTAGGATCTCTGTGATTAATAGGTATTCAATTTAAGAATTAGATGTCAAACATGATAAATGCATTTCATAATTATGTATTAAAAGGAGGAATTGGGGAATAATTATAAGATTATAATTAGGTATAATAATTATACAGTTGTAATAAATTTATATAATAAGAACGGGCAGCATTCTCGGAGTGGAGAGAGCAAAGAGCTACAGGTACTAGGGACAGATTTCATATTTTTGGAAGAACTCAAGGAGGGTTAAAGGCAATAACAAGAAGACAACTAATACAACTACCTTTTACTTCCTTTGGAGTTTATTCTTTCTCTTCCAGGAAGCCATCTGATGGCTGTCATTCATTCATTCATTAATTCAATATTTGTTGAAAACTCACAATATGCCAAGCAGGGGCTGTAGACACAGTGAACAGTGTAGATGGGCCACTCCTCCCAGAGACCTAAAGTTCCACGTGAACAGGCAGACAGGGAGATCAGTGCCTGGGGGAGTGGGGTGGGGAACAGACAGTTCTGGTAGGAGAGAACCTAACATCCAACCAGGGAGTCAATGAGGGCTTGCTGGATAAGTGACCAGTATAGCTGGAGATGGAGAGGGGAGAGGGGATGCATAATGGACAGAAGGAACATCACGTGGGAAGCTTTTCAGACAGCCAACAGTGACCCATTTGAACTACTCCCTGGAAAAAATTGTGGCTTCTGTTGCCCTTTGCTGAAATAAGTCCATTTGTGAAATACTCACTGTTTTGCACTCTATTTTAGATATTTTACATAGGGCATCTCACTGAATACCTTTTAATACCCTAGAGGCATTAGCCCAGTTTACATATGGAGAAACCGAGGCTCAGTGGCAGTAAGCAGCTTCTCCAAGGTTACACCTGTGGGTAGACTGAGATGGGAAACCGGTCCCTGTGGCACCAAAGCTCGTGCTTCATGTCCCTTTTCCCCTCTGAGCCCTGCAAGAACATCCTGAATTTGAATTTTATTCTAGCTAATTCTGAGCAATCTAATTTACTGAATATTGTCTTTATTTGCCTCCTGAGCACAAATTAGCTGTAGTGGAACACTACTGAGATGAACGCCCTTTCACAATGTGCCATGAAGAGTATGATTTTAGAAATGTGTGTATATACCCAGCAAATACTTAACTTTTTCTTTGCATGGAACATTGGGCAAATACTGGATTAGTTAAAGATACGTAGTGATCTTCAAATAGCCAGTGTGGGGGTAAAGAAAGACCCCATGTATAAGGTGGTATGGAGGTGGAAGCCAAGCTGTTCTTTTATTGAAAGACAACCCAGGGGGAAGGAAGTGGAGGGGTGTTGGATGGCCTCAGGTGACTCCTCAGCAGAAAAGGCCAAGGGGGCGGGGCTGAACTTTAAAACCTCATCCGATCTGTCAGTGATGCTAGTGTTTACAAGCCTGTTACTAGGTGCTGACGCTCACTGCCTCAGCACAGAGGTAAGCCCCAGGGTGATGTGAGCATGCTGGTTCCCAGAAACCGCCTTTCAGCAATCTTTCAAGGTGAGGGCAGCCTTGACTCAGGCAGTGTAGGCTTTTGAAGCCAAACAAGAGGGCAAAGGGACTCTGACAGGGAGACTGGACGTTCACCAGCATCTCCACAGCAAAGTGCTGGTCTCAGTGAAAATGGCCTGAGGTTCATCCGATGACAGGCACCTTGGTTCTGGGGGGTTGATGTTGCTGACTGAGCCTCAAACACTGGCCAGGGGTCTGGACAGGTGGCCGGATGTAAGCCCATGTGGTTCAGCGGGTGCTGCCATGGTGTCAGAAGCTGGCAGTTCTCAGAGGCTGTCATGTGAGGGTGAAGCTCAGAGGACTGTGCAGGTTGGCACTGAAGAGTGACGTCAGCCAGTGTAGTCACGGAATGTTCCAGGATCGAGAGGAGGAAAAACGATGTGTCTCAAACTTCTGGTGGGAGATGGCTTCCCTGGGCAGTCACTTCAAAGCAGGATGGTAGGGATGGAAACTCCAGGGAGCAAGCCTCAAGGTCAGTGAGGACAAGGAATCGCAGAGTACGTTGATCTCTGATAGTCTGTCTGTTGGATGTATTCCTAGTCAATGTTTACACCGACCAGAAACTGACGCCTGCTGACTGACGTCTCTGCTAAGCCAGTGACTGAACGAGGAGTCTGATACATGCAAGAAGTTGAAGCCAACATCTGAGGACATTTCAGCTCGCATGCCAATATAACCTACCTCAGATAAAAAGCTTGCTTTGATTCCGTCTTATTCTTCGGACAAGTAGGTGAAAAGCTAAGGATTTGGATACCATTCCTCCAAAGCTTCCAGAATAAAATCTGAAGTTACCTAAAATTGCCACTGGGAGGCCCCAGTGCTCTGTAAAATAAACGTTCCCTTCCGAATAAAGAAGTGAAAATAAAAGAAATGATTTAAACAAGTGAATTGAATTATGAAAGATTATATGCAAATGCATCCAGAGCGACAAGGGGTAAATACACAACAGTATAATGTGATAAATATGTGGTGCCGTCCTCCTTAATTAGGGATTGTTTAAATTCCACCCCTTGCCTCAGCACTGCGCACTCTTAGGAAATAAACTCTCCAAGAAAAGGAAAGGAAGGGCTGATTTTCAGGTCTTTGAATGCTGAACAGGTGTTCACCTGGTTGTGTGTGAGTGTTCATGTTTATGTACTTGTGTGAGGGAGGAAGGAGGGGAGGCAGGAAGAGAAGAGTAAGAGAATGGGGAGGGGTCGCTGAAAGAGACTGTCCTGTAGTGGGGAAGACAGAAGACAGGTTTGGATTCTTGCAGCCTGAGAAGAAAAAATATCTGGCCGGACTTGCCGGATTTTGATTTCTTATAATGCATTCATTCTCAAACTTGAGTGTGCATCAGAATCACCTGGAGAGCTTATTAAGCACAACCTGTTGGGCTCAGAGTTTCTGATTCAGTAGATCTGGAATGGGTCCCGAGAGCTTGCATTTCTAATGGGTTCCCCGGTGATGCTGATGCTCCTGGTCTGGGGACCCCATTTGAGAACCACTGTTGTCATACGTTATAGTCCAGCCTTTGGCGTGTAGGGCATTTAGGCATATAAGGGAGATGTCTCCATCTAATTGTTCTATGTTTCCCCTATTCAGTTCATCTTTTGTATCTGACGATTCATATCTTAAGAGGTACCCTCTTCCTGAAATGAACATTCTCCCCCATGAAACCTTCCACGAACCCCCTTAGGGAAGTCCCTGTAGGCTCCATTCTTTCTAACTTGTTGGGAGGACAGCTTCATTCAATATTGCAAATTATGGACTAATCTTTTTTACTTGCACTTAATGTTCTTTTTTTTTTTTTTTGAAAGTTTATTTATTTATTTTGAGGGGGAGAAGGAACAGAGAGAGAGAATCCTGAGCAGTGGAATCCCCATGACTGCGTGATCATGACCCGAGCCAAAATCAAGAGCAGGATGCTTAACTGAATGAGCCATCCAGGTGCCCCACACTTAATGTTCTTTTATGTTTATGCACCATTTCTGTCCATTTTGAGTCTAACACTTTAAGTATAGTTATAAATAGACTATGAAGTAAAGAGGGAATGAGAAAAATGGTACGTAGATTATTTCACAGTCAAAGACTAAGGGGATGCTTTTTGAAATTCTAGGTTGGGGATTCTGAATATAAAATGCTTGTAAGCTATTGAAGAACAGACAGTGTCAATGTTTGATTTTATTACTATAGCATGTAATAGCTCTATATTCAAATGGGCTTTTAATTAAAAAATGTGTTGATCCTCCTATACCAGAGATTTGACTCCCAACCCTTATATAGTCTTTACAGGGGAAGTTCCAATATACACCCAATGGTAGCATTTGGGGCAGGAGTCTTGGTGGTGCAAAGGAGTTTGTCAGGGGGAGGCCAGGGGTGGGAGAAGCGCAGCCAAGAAGAGGTTTTTGTTTTTTTTTTTTTTTAATGTTTTTATTTATTTTTGAGAGAGAGAGAGAGACAGAGTGCAAGTGGGGGAGGGGCAGAGAGAGAGGGAGACGCAGAATCCAAAGCAGGCTCCAGGCTCCAAGCTGTTGGCACAGAGCCCAACGCTGGGGCTCGAACTCCTGGAGATCATGAGCTGAGCTGAGGTCAGGCGCTTAACTGACTGAGCCACCCAGGTGCCCAGAGAAGAGTTACTGATCTCATCAGTGTAGAAGTGTACCTGGGCAAGCACCCCTGTTTTCATCTACCATCACCACTTGCTGGATAAGGGAGATGTTGGCTTTGGTGAGAATTTTTACCACAAATGAATTATTCTGGCAGTACAGTATAGTATTTTTTCTTTTTTCAAATTTGTGATGAAGTTGTCATATTCTTCCATGAAATTGGCATACTAATACCACCAAGTAGACAATGTCCATGAAGTAACTTGAAAAACTGGAAATCATCATCATCGCAAAAAATGATTTTAAAATAAAAGCGATCAGAAAATTTTGGGAGTAGGTGTGAAAGGAAGTGTATTTTCTCTTTTCTAATATGAACACAGACTCCTCGTGTTGAAATAGTGTGCTCAAGGCAGTAATGTTCACCCTTAGCCGTCAATCAGAGCCCTTGTGAAGCTGGAGAGAAATGCTATTTCCTTGGCCCAGCCTCAACCCACTGGATAAGAACCCTGAGGGGCTGCGATGGGTGCATTTTGGTGTAAAAATCTGTGTTTTTTTTCAAAGCTCTCCACAGACTCTGTTGATTGGCCATTTGGGGGGAATTATTGGTCTGGTGTATTGACTAATCATGCCCAGATTGTCCCTCTTTGGCTCTTGCTGCACTCTTCATGGCTTTTGAGTTACTGAATCACTTATGAATTTCAAGTTTTCTCATTGCATGTAATTGCTAGATGAAGAATTTTCCACATGAAAGCCTCCAACTGTATTGAAACCAACCCCAGGCATATCCTAAGATACATTTCCCCTGGAGCTCAGTCAATACAGATTAATTAATTGTTTTTGGATGAAGGAAAACATACTACCTCACCTCAGCACTAGAATATTAATTGATCTAATCAATAGAAATTGGAATATTGCCATGTTAAACACCAACTACATCCTTTGCTCAATGAGCCACAACACCACCATTTTCCAACATCCCAAGTTCAGTCTCCCAGAACAGGGGTTCTGCTTTTCACAAGGCTGTGGACAGGTGTTATGTAGAAAGGAAGCCTCAGCAGTGAGTGAGATGCGTCAAGCTAAAGGGAAAAATCAAGAGTGACTGCACAGGTCCCAAGGGTGGGCACTCTTCTGGGTTCTCTGTGCTTTCAGCAACATTTATTTCCACTCTGCATCAGTAAGGTGGATGGGGGAAAAACCTGACAACAATGACTAACTTCATAAAAAAATGCCATTACAGAAAATGGCATGTAATGTGTAAAGAGCACATGAGATTATCTCTGTATTATTCCTTACAACTTCCTGTGAATCCACAATTATCTCAAAACTAAAAATTAAACAAAGATATATGTTAAGATGTAGTTATCTATACATGGTTGATGCACACAGAGGTTTTTGTCCTTTCCCTCCCTCATCCACCTTCTTCTATATGTGGATATCGAGGATGCACGTGGAACGTCTTCCAATAGTGCATTGCTCAGACACAGGAGCATTGAGGGGCATATGAGTTGTCTAATAATAACAGCTGCCTTATATTGAGTTTCCTTGAGCCAGGCACTTTGCTAAGCTCTTTATGTTCATTATCCCACTTAATCCTTACAACTATCTTGTAGCTAAATAGTATTATCCTATTTTACAGATGAGGAAATTAAAGTTTAGTGAGCTTAAGAGACTTGCCTAGGTCACAACAGGCTACAAACGGAGTAGGGATTTGAACTTAAGTCAAACATTGAAGCCCATGCTTTCAGAGTTTTATCTACTACCCCATCTGTAAGGTAATGGGAATCATACCTACTGACATCAAATCAGATCAAGTGATGCTTATTGAACTGCTTTAGAAGAAACTATTGGTTCCAGAAATGATTCAGAATTCTCATGCAAAAAAAATTTTTTTAAGTATATTAGAACTAACCAAATATATAAACTATTAGAAACCTGGAATTTCAAGCTACCTTGGAGATTAGGAGTTCGACCTCTTATTTAGGGCAAGATAGTCTTCTAAAGTATTGCTAACAGATGGTGAATGAAAATTTTTTCAGGGAGGGGACCCCTATCGCTGACAAGGCAGTATATTCTAATTAAAGAAAGTACTTCCTTATATGGAATGGAAATCTGCTTGCCTCCTTATATCCAACAAAAAAAGAAGCCTTTCCTAAACAAAACAAACATTTTCTACAAAACTATAATGAGAAGAATAGAAGACAGTCTGTCTTTTTCAGGCTAAACATCTCTAGTCCTTTTTCAATCATTTGTCATTTGACGTTACTTTGAGAATCTTGATTATATCCCTTATACATACTCCAGTCACTCAATACCTCCTTTTAAATTGTGGTCCCCTGGGGCACCTGGGTGGCTCAGTAGGTTAAGGGTCTAACCCTTGATTTCGGCTCAGGTCATGATCTCACAGTCCTGAGATCAAGCCCTGAGTTGGGTTCTGCACTGACAGTGCAGAGCCTGCTTGGGATTCTCCCTCGCTCTCTCTCTGTCCCTCCCCTGCCTGCTCTCTCTCAAATAAACTTAAAAAAAAAAAACAAAAACCAAGCTGTGGCCCCCCAAACTTGAGGCAGTGCTGCAGAGGTGGCCTGACCAAGATGGAGAGCACTTTTTCTGAACATACTTAATATTTTACCCACGGAATATAAGTGGGGATGGAGAAATGTTCCTTCTAGAATCTGGCTCTGGTGTATAGGAAATACAGTACTGGAAGGCATTGGTGTACGTGCCTGGGTCTACCCAGCAGAGGTGATACCCGGGGTTTCCTGTGGAAATACCCTCTATAAACTCAAAGAATTATTTGCTTTGCAATATCAGAGTCCAGCGTTTCCGTTTTGGTAACTGATGAAATTACCCAAACCCATGCAAGAGTTGAGTAATGGATAAGAAGGAGTGGTCATCATCCTGGAGTAGCTGGGAAATTGTAGGTACCTACCTGAACTTGGCTCCCAAATGAAGGGTCAAAGAAGGGACCCGATCTTTATATTTGACATTAGGTATTTTTCCTGTGTCTGTCTGTCTACTTATAGATACATATAGATATATTTAGGAAATTTGAAAGCCACATTCAATATTTTCTTAAAACTATGTTTTCTTCAGAAAGCTAAAGTCACAATAATAAACCTGCTTTGGCACTTTCTTTTTGTTTTTCTTTTTATTTATTTATTTATTTTTTAATTTTTTTTCAACGTTTTTATTTATTTTTGGGACAGAGAGAGAGCATGAACGGGGGAGGGGCAGAGAGAGAGGGAGACACAGAATCAGAAACAGGCTCCAGGCTCTGAGCCATCAGCCCAGAGCCTGACACGGGCTCGAACTCACGGACCGCAAGATTGTGACCTGGCTGAAGTCAGACGCTTAACCGACTGCGTCACCCAGGCGCCCCTGTTTTTCTTTTTAAAAAAAGGTTTATTTATTTATTTTCAGAGAGTCAGAGAGAGTGGGAGAGGGGCAGAAAGAGAGGGAGAGAGAGAATCCCAAGCAGGCTCCACACTGTCAGTGCAGAGTGTGACGCAGGACTCCATCCCACAAACTGAGATCATGGCATGAGCCGAAATCAAGAGTTGGATTCTTAACCCACTGAGCCACCCAAGCACCCTGGGACTTTCTTTTTAAAAAGAAATCCTGCTTACCATTCAATACAGATTGATCATTGCAAAATAGCATAGAGACAGAGACCATATTGACCACTAGAGTTGGCATATTTATGTCAACTTTTTATTTGAGTTGAATTTTCTATTGAATAGACATGAACCATAATATTGGTATAAAAAAATGTCATGTTTCTCACTTTAAAAAAAGAAAGATTACGAACAAATTGGTATTCTTCAATCTCCAGGGTTAATGGAAGAATATTAGTCTTATTATGGCTCTCCTCTTTGGATTGTCCAAGAACTCCAGAGGCTTGCTTGATTTTGCAAAGCTGGGAGAGGGTTCTGATTCTCCTGATGGGCCTCAGCAGTGACTGGCTCTCCCAGGAGTCACAGAAACCCTCGCCAGCATTCCCAGGGGGTCTTTGTTCCATGTCCAGTTTTTACAGGTCCCTTTCGTAGCTATATTTCTATTGACCAAGTAGCTTTCAAGCAGAGCATAGGTCCCCATGACGTCACTGGGGAGAAGTGAAGTTATTTTCTAACTTCAGTTTCTTCTAGAGAAATTATTTGTCTTGTTGATCCTCTTACCACACCATCTTGTTTTAAACTATTTCAAGTCTTTCATGGAAATAGGCACATGTAGGTGTGAAGCCTTGAATCTACTTAATTTTCTCAGCAATGCTCAGCATCATCAAATGAAAATGGTCACTTAGGTGAAAAGTCTTTAACAGATACAACTTCTCTCCTTTGTCTTGGTCAGTGTCTTCATGCATGTCATTTTCTTTTTTATTAGGAGAAGTTGTTGGTATGTCAAAAGACCTCCACATTTTTTGTTTTCCTTTGATAGCAACTTAAAATGAATTCTCTAGGTTTTTGTGCCTTATAATTTTGATAGGCTCCAGCTTTGTTATTGGCTTAAAAAGACAGTTCTTTCAGAATCCTTGTTTTTGTTCACCGAAGAAACACACAAAGACACTAATAAGCCGATTTGGAATTTTAATAGACTAGCAGCAATACAACCAGGTAGCTGTGATTCTGTGTCAGGTAGTCTGTTGTATTGGGAGTTAGATCCTTAAAATGTTTCATGCAGGGCTCAGAAAGAGTAATTGTTTGCCACTAACAAATCCTGTGCAGGTAGAACTGAGTGGGGGGATGGCATCTGTGGTCTTCTGTTAGGCTCTCTGTGGGCTGCTCAGTTTGGTACCTCTCATTTCCGTTTTCTTTACAGTCTCTGTAAGAGAATTCATCGGAAAAGCTCTTCCTGAATGTGAAAGCAAAGTACAGATGCCAGGCACAATTCATGTGGGATTTAAATTCGCTCATGCTTCAGATCATCTTTGGTATGTTTCAGAGAGCAAATTGGAGAGAAAAAAGAACACAGCTTTGCAGAGGCAGAGTAGGTTATGAATAGTTAATTTGATCAACTGTCCTGATAGGAGTTACCAAGCCCTACAATGAGAAAAATTAAGTTCTTCACTGTGAGTCTAGGTAAAACAATTTAGTAGCTCAGTTGATGTGAATTACGAATTTAAGTCAACAAAAGTAAAAATGAAGATTTTCTTTGCAAACAGGGATTTACTCACACATATCCATTACTTGGTAAACTATAGATTTGGAAAACAGGACAAGGATATATGATTTTGCACAAGAGCAGAGTGGGCAAATTATAATGACTTTGAGAACCTTATTAAAATGTTTTCTGACTTTCCTGTGTTTACATTTGTAACATGAACATTGTTAACAAACACTTTATCCTTAATTTCCTGGGATTGTGGAGAAAAGAGTAGGAGCAGAATGTAAACCTTTGCTAGAACCAGTTAGGAAGTAGTAATAATTTTACTCTACAGTTTTGATAAAGATTAAAAACCCAATGAACTAGCTTATTGTGCAAAATCATACTTATGTGGCTTATAACTTAAAAAAAAAAAAAGTACCTCTTCCGTTTGGGATTGAGTAGAGCTCCTGAATTGTGGAGTACTTGTTAACTTCTGAGTGAATTGAAAATTTTACCTGGTTTTGAGTATTTAAAATGCCTGAGGGGAAGCTTGGGAAAATGTGATTTTCAGGTGCATTTTGCAACAGGGAAGAGACTATTTGCATCGCTGTGTCCATCCATCTGTCCGAGCGTTTGAAAGTGTGTGCTGTGCGCGCCAAAGGCAAAATGAATAATGAACAGGCCTGGATCCCCGAAGGAGCGGGGGTGTGCAGAGCAGGCAAACGTGTGTGAGGCTGAGCGAGGGGCCGCTATGGCCCAGGCCTGCTGCCTCCCCTGTCTGTCTCCTATGCGCATAAAATGTGGTTCACCTTTGCACCTTGTTCACTGTTTCCAGACCTCAGGCAGCTACACAGATTTCTGAGCTCCAACTTTAATAGGAAAACTAATGCACACTCTTCTCAGATGAGATAAAACTGAGATTGCATTTAAAATCAGGAGGTTCAGGGGCGCCTGGGTGGCGCAGTCGGTTAAGCGTCCGACTTCAGCCAGGTCACGATCTCGCGGTCCGTGAGTTCGAGGCCCGCGTCGGGCTCTGGGCTGATGGCTCAGAGCCTGGAGCCTGTTTCCAGTTCTGTGTCTCCCTCTCTCTCTGCCCCTCCCCCGTTCATGCTCTGTCTCTCTCTGTTCCAAAAATAAATAAACGTTGAAAAAAAAATTAAAAAAAAAATAAAATCAGGAGGTTCAGAGTGAATGAACACGGGGTTTTATCACTGAAACACGTTCTTGTCCTCAACTCCAAATGTCGCATTTGCCTTCTCATAAACTGTAGGAACGGGACGCACAAATGATGCCTTTCTTAAACTGTAATATTTTAAGATAATGCTTCCCTTGATCTCTACGAGGCTCATCTGGGTTAAAGTATTTTTTTGCTCTTTTTCTGGCACTGATAGGAAACATGCCATTTGTTCGTGCCTTTAAACATATAGTAGTTCAACACAGTGAGGGAAATTTTGAGACTTTTTTGAGGGCCAAGTGCTTCTTTTTTGGAACTACACATAGAGGTTTTGGTCTTCTTCCGGTAAGCATTTCTTCAACCACCCATCTTCCCTCTAGAAACCTCAGAGTTCTCTTCAAGTCCATTTTCTCTCTTAACTTGTGGGGCATTTAGCCATCAAGGCTCATCAGTTTTAGCCCCTAAACATTGCCCTTAAAATAGCAGTCTCCCTGACTTTACTTTTCTTCTACTCCAGAAGATTTCCTCCACTGTGTTGTGTGTGTGTGTGTGTGTGTGTGTGTGTGTGTGTTTAAACAGAATCTTGCAGTATCTCTCTGCAAACATTCATTCATTCTGAGCACCCACGAAGCTACTGGGGGAGTGAGGGAGGAACAAAAGGGACACTGATCAAACTGAGTGAATTGTCCTCCTGCTGATGTGATCGGGTCACTTCCCCACTTGACTCTTTCATGTGTGCCTGCTGCTTACAGACCAGATTTGTTTCCGGGTAGCACACAGGCCCCTGTCAGACTTTCTCAGGCAAGCTCTCTGAGTTTTCACCCACTTCTTTCCCTTCTCCTTCTCCTCTCCTGCCTCCTTTCTTCTCTGCCCCATTCCCTTTCCCTTCTGGACAACTATTCACTCTTCCTAGGGTCACTGTGACCTCTCACAGTCCACTGCTCAGTATTCTGCCTGCTCTCAGCCTGGAGCACCGTTTCCTTTCCCATCTTGGTTTTCTGCTCCCTCTCTAAAGACCCAGCTCCAAGGTCCCTCCTGTATCAACTCCCAAGGGCTGGGAGCCCCTTCCCTCCCTCTCCTGGTGCCACCCAGGATAGGTAGGTCACTTGCTTTGCCATTATTTGTTTCCATCTCTGCTCTCTCAACTGGACTGGATGCTAAAGTGAGGCAGAGTTGATGCTTTTCATCTCTGTGCTCAAGTGCCTACCACAGGGTCTGCCACATCAGAAGCATGAATGAAGGTTTGTTGACTGAATAAACGAAAGCACGTCACCCCTCTAGCTAGTGTTACACGTTTCTCATTTTGCTCCAGGCACTTTAATTCTGGACTCTGGCCAAGAGCATCAATTTGGCTGAATGGAATGAAGTCAATTAGTTGCCATAAAATGTACTCCTTTATTAGATTTTTATGTGGCCATCCAGGTATTTATCCACTCTTTCATATCACAAACAGTATTGCACACTTCCTATTGCCTGGTGTTTTGCCAGGCTTTGAGATAGAATGAGGTTCAGACCAGGCACCTCATTAACTTCATTTTGAATTGTTTCTAGGGAAAGAAAAGAGGACTCATCAGAACAACTTTGGTTCCTTGCATGCTTCTGGCAGTTTCACTTTTGGGCTAATCTTTCAAGTCCAACCAACACTTGAGTGAGTTGAGGGTAGGGCGGTTGACACACGGATCTAGTTATAAACAATCTTGATAGGTTCCTCTTGGGCTTGGCTAACGCCTGGGCTCTCACATCTCTGCAAGGCTGAGTTATTTCCAGGTCAGCCATGTCTTGGTTCTTTTCCCCAAGTGAATGCTTCAAAATCTAGGTGAGAAGTGTTTTCTAGGCAATGCAAAGGCAGAAACGGAATCGTTTTTTTGTTGAATTTCAGATTCATTCTTGAGCATGAAGACAGAAGGCCGTTGACTTCTGTGCTGATATTCTAGTTTACTTGCGATTTTGTTAATCAGATGCTCACTCCCCTTTCTATATTCCTCTCTGCTCAGCCTTCAGAATAATGCTGGCATCTGAGTTAAGTAAACGGGAGGAGCAAGTTTTATAAGGTGGCAGAAAGCCAACATTCCTTTGCCTTCTGTTGTCTTGAAAGTGATGCCAAGTCATGTGGTGGCTACTTGTAGCAGAGGAAAAGATTATTAATTGTTCCCTGACAGTTCTCTCAAGGATTTCTCAAACTGCTGACTTAAAGTAGCTAGGGTAAAGGTATTCGAATGACAAACACAAAGGCGCTTAGCAGAATTAATATTCTATAAAGAGAGACTTTTGCACTGGCCTCATTTTACTCATCTTCACTTCATCCCCCTCCTCTCTCAGGAAGCAGGTAGGACGAACAGACAGAGAAGGAAGCTGAGACAAATGACACCGTCTCTTCCCAGCCATCGAGTGACCTGGGTGTGCTCCGTAATGAGCACAGACAGTGTGTGGGCTCTGTGGTAAGGGCGAGGAAAATGCTGACAGAGCACCTGCTTTGATTGGATTTATAGTATTATAGGAAGAAACTGAAAGCAAGAGGGAGAGATAGGAAGGGGTGAGGTAATATGGGGTGGAGAGGGGAGACCTATTTATGGCTGTTCCGTGGTCATAACTCAGCAGTTTTGTTTTGCCCACTTGGTGAACTGACCTTCCCCAATACTCTTGTTTGACAGCCTCAGAGAATAAATTCCCCCTGAATCCAGCTTCTAGGCCGGGCAGAGGTGGCAGGGACGGAGCAGCGCCACATAGAGCCAATAAGTTCACTTCCAGAGGCGAAAGGGTAATTCGTCCTGCCTGCTCACTCCATCACTGACCTTTCAGTTCGACTGCTGCCCAGGGTACCAATTAGTGCTAATTGCTGCCGATGGTGGTGCCAGATCCTGTGACAAGTCTCTGCTGAGAAGAGGGCTGAGACCCCTAACTCATTTCCTATAGAGTATGCCCATGAGAGGAGGTACTTTGGGATAATACAGCAATAAGGCTGGGCTGGGGAAAAGAAGATCATTACCAAGAGCACAGTGGTTTTCAACAGGCCTGTCTTATTATGGTACATTAACAGCTACTGAAATCACGCTTTAATTAATTTTCCCAGAAAGAGGAGTTTTGCTACTTCTTATCCAGATCTTACTTTGATGCGGAAGGACCCAAAAGTATCCCCAAAGTAAAAGCCAATCTAATTACGTCTGGGGTAAAAATTCAGGGCTTCACCTCCGCCTAGCAAAAGCAGCAGGAGATCCTATGCCCGGGAAAATAAATGTTTAACAGACTTGCTAGAATGTGTCAAAGTTTCCTGAATAAAGTTGAATAAGCATTGCTCTTAGGATCTTTCAATGTGATGGATAAGAAAATATCAGTGTAACGAAGTAGGTCTCTTTATATCAATCACTGCAATTAGCCATATCACTGCAAGTGGCAACTCCTCTCAAAGGCTATTGGTGGCCCCAATGTCATATTTTTAAATTAATATAAAAGGAGCTGCTTTGTATTAGCCAAGAAAAAGTTGAGAGTTTTCAGATTTGACCATTATACTGCTGTAAAAGGCAGTTTGTTTCACACACACACACACATACGCACACATACATACATACATACATACACACAGTTAGCCGGAGTATGCTTCAACAATTGCCAATTGCCGGCTATAAATAGCTTTCCCATTCGAAACAAAGCCTCATCTTTTAAATTGCTACTTTCTTAAGCAAAGAAAAAAAATGGTGAACTTCTTTCAGCACATACCAGCTGTTCCAGATGTTATGATTACACATCTAGGACCACATTCTGCACTAAAAATATATACAGGAGATTGACTTCCAATCTCTTTAGTAAAGTAACATCATAAATTATAATGCTTACTCCATAGTTATGTTCTACAAGTGTTTGTTAGTGGTTTGTAAGGTGAAAGATACCTTGATTCTCACAATTTCCATGAAGCCTATTAGAATTAATAATAAATTTCACTAATAAGATTATAACCTCATCTATTAATTTAATTCAGACTTTGTTTTTACTTACAATCAAAAAGAATAAGAGATCCTGTTGATATTTTATTTGTAGAAACAGAAAAATTGCTAAATTGAATAACAGATGCTTTTAAGAGTAGGACTGGAAAGAATTTGGTAAGAGATTGAGAAGTAGAAGACTGGAGGATTTTCTGGAAGAGCTGGGTAGATCTTGAGAGGCTATAGGCTCAAGCAGTTCCAGTCCTGGCCACCAGATGGCGGTATGAGACCAGAGCTTTCTGTATAGACAGCCTGATGCTAGTGTGGTGTGTGTTGGTGGCAACAGCAGTTTCTGGGCAGATTGGGGACCAGGCAGAAAGTATGCAAGTGTCCCCCTTTTGTTTTCGCTGCATCTCCTCAAACAGTCCTCCATCTCAGAGATCGATCAGCCAGTGTGATATTTGTAAGAATTGAACTCAAGATGAGGACATTTTCTTGCTCAAAACTTTCCAGTGGCTTCCCTGCTCCAGTAGAATAAACTCTGGACCCCTTACCCTGGTTTACAAAGGCCTACAAAATACAGACCTGACCTTACCAGTCCCCTGCTCTGACTACATTCTAGACACACTAGCTGCTGCACTTTTTGAAAGAACAAAACCTGCTCCCCAAGAACCTTTGCAGCCATTGTCCTATTTGCCTGGTTGCTCTTACTTATATCTTCAAATAGCTGGTTCCCTCTTTTCAAATCTCAGCTCAGTCACTACAGAGCAAGTCCTTTCAATGCAAAGTATTAACTCAACGGCTTTCCAAAATGCATCCATTTAGTTTGTTTCTGACTAAGCCTTAATCATAATCTATTTCCTCTCTGCTCCCTTCTTTCCTTCCTTATCTGGTAGATGATCTATTTATTGTTGGTTCCTCCCCACTGCAATGCAAACCCTGTAAGAGCAGGAACTCTGCATCATTCATTTCTATTTATCTCATCTTTTTCTAAAGAAAAAGTGGCTATTCTGGTATAGAGAATGAATGAATGAATGGGTGTTTGAGATATTTATAAGTTGGGCATTCATAGCCCAAGGAATACTAGCATTTGGACAACTCCTTAGAATAAAATTTATCATAACTGACTTAACTTTCAGTGTTTTTAATCTATATTTTTAAGTTTTAAAGTTTTTCCATCTATATTTTGTATATATTTTTTAAATCAAATAGTCACTGAGCAGACCTTGTGATAGGTAGTGGGGAAAATCCAGAGCTGAATGCTGTAACAAAAGTTATGTTTTTGGAGCTTACAGAGTTATATACATATTATCTGATTTGCTACTTGCAACCCTACTGTGGGACGGGTGCTTTACTCCTTAATTGCATTTTGCAGACTAGGAAACTAAATTTAGTTAAGTAATTCACTCAAGATACATGTCTATTCAGTTATAGAACCAGGACTCAAACCTGTTAGAAAACAGTAAGTCCTGGAATGCCTGGGTGGCTCAGTTGGTTAAGTGTCTAACTTCAGCTCAGGTCATGATCTCACAGTTCATGAGTTCAAGCCCCACATCAGGCTCTGTGCTGACAGCTCAGAGCCTGGAGCCTGCTTTGGGTTCTGTGTCTCCCTCTCTCTCTGTCCTTCCCCTATTCGTGTTCTGTCTGCCTCAAAAATAAATAAACATTAAAAAAAATTCAACAACAACAACAAACAGTAAGTCCTGAGGAGTGAGCAAAGAAGATAGAGGGGTTAGATTCCATGCACATCATGGAGGTGTAGAAGTACCAGACAACAAGTACAGAAAACCTAAAGGTAGAAAACAAATGATCAGAATGAGAACAAGACTCTCACAATGATCCAGAATTATTTGACAAAGAACCAAATAGAATTTCTAGAAATGAGAGAATATAGTCATCAGAATAAAAACCTCAGCAGGTAAGATAAATAAAGTGCAATAGAGCTAAAGAACGGTAGTGATCAGATGAAGAGAGAATTCGTGAACTAGAAGCTTGATCTGAAATTATCAAGCATATAGCACAGAAAGAGTAGGACGTGGAAGTTTGTTAAAGGGAAGTTTAGAGATGCAGAGGATAGAACTGGAAGGTCCAGCATGTTTCTAGTAGAAGCTCCAGAGTGAAAAAAGAAAACAAGAGCAGAAGGAGATTCTTGAAGGTTTGATGACCGCAACTCTGGAACAATTGACTAAAGACATGTGTCTTCAGATTAGGAAATTCACTGTGTCCAGAGCTGAATAAGGAAAATGAATCCACACCGAAACATATCCTGATGAAATTTTGAAACACCAAAGGCAAACAGATCTTAAAAGCAACCAGACAAAAACCATTGCTCAACTATAAAAGAATAACTGAAAAGCTGATGAGAGACTTATCATCAGCAGATATAGATGCTAGACTATAACGGAATGATATTTTTTGAGGTGCCAAGGGAAAATAGTGGCTAGCAAAAACTCTGTACCAGTTAATCTATATCTCAAGGGGCAGGGCAAAATAAAGACATTTAGGAGTAAAGAAAGACGGAGTCGGGTACCACCATCAAAACTGTTGATGAAAAACATTGACATTAGTTTACTCCAGGAAGAAGGGAATGGAAGCCAGAAGGAAGGAGTGAGGAGTGTAAGAAAGAATGCTGAGCATGTGGGTAAATGTGCATAAGCAACACGAGCGGAGATGAATTTGAAGGGTGGTAAAATCAGGATGGAATGAAATTACTGCACAATCCTAATACAAAAGGTGGGGAGAGAGTGTCCGCACTTAAGTCATTCCAAGGTTGTCTGACGTTGAAAACATTGATTATCGGGGCGCCTGGGTGGCGCAGTCGGTTAAGCGTCCGACTTCAGCCAGGTCACGATCTCGCGGTCCGTGAGTTCGAGCCCCGCGTCAGGCTCTGGGCTGATGGCTCAGAGCCTGGAGCCTGTTTCTGATTCTGTGTCTCCCTCTCTCTCTGCCCCTCCCCCGTTCATGCTCTGTCTCTCTCTGTCCCAAAAATAAATAAACGTTGAAAAAAAATTAAAAAAAAAATAATAATAATAAAAAAGAAAACATTGATTATCTTTGGGCCTTCAGAATGCTTTTGACTATGCTGAGGCAACATATAAGCCCTGAAATTTCAAAGTGATTTCCTCTGAAGCGATGACGCGGCACGTCGGACTTCTTCCACTTGGGGACACCACTGCCTTTAGCACACGGCTTCTTTGCACACTGAGGACAGGAAGGAGGGTGGAGTGTCACACAGGAGGAGTATGGCCAGGCTTGGAAGTGGGCTACCCCCTTCTGCCCTTACACTAGACACCATTCCTGTTATCCCAGTTAGCTGCCCTAGTTCTGTGTACCCAGAGGCAGGGACAGCTTTTCAAAATACTAAAACACAAAACACCAAAAGGATAGAAACAGAACTTGTAAGTTCCAAGGAGAGGAGAGAAAAAGAATAAATAAAGCCTGATAAAAACAATACAAAACTGAAAAGGAGGAAAAAAATGAAGGAAAAAAGTGGAAAAGAAAACATACAGTAAGGTAGCAGCAGTAAGCACAATAAATATAATTGCATTAAATTTACCACTTTTTACCCAGGAATTATTGGGATGGATTGAAAATTCTTTACAGTCAAAAGGCAAAAATAAAAACACCAAGCCAGCTGTATATAATTTACAAGGGTAATGTCTAAATATGAGGCCATAGCAATTGGAACTGAAAGAGTAGAGAGCGATATACCAGCTAAATAGTAACAGAAAAAAAGCTAGTTTAGCTGTATTAATAGCAAGAGACATGGGCCTTAAGGCAAAAAGCATTGTTAAGGCTAAAGAGGATTACAACATTTTGACAAAAGGAATAATTCAGGAGGAAAATATGAGAACCTAACAACTCAAAACTTGTAAATCACCTAATAATGCAGCTTATATTTAGACAGCAAAAACTGACATAAACACAAGGCAAAAGTGACAAGCCCACCATCATAGTGGGAGATCTGTAGCACGCTCCTGTCTGTAATTGGTTCGTGCAAAATAAAAATGGGTAAGGTTGTAGCAACAAACAACAACCTAAAAAGCTTGATCTAATTCCCAGCCTCCCATTATAAAGAGCTCACATCAGAGATGATTCTGCCATAATTTCTCCAAGAGATGGATGTGGTGTAGACAAAAACAGTATTGCTGAACTGTAATGGACAGAACGGAGGGTCCCAGTGATAGGATTTGGTTCTTACTGTGTGTGTGTGCTGGAGGGAAGGACGTGGAGTTGGAAAGATGGAAACCAGCCATCGCCTGAGTGGCTGGTCTTCAGCACAAAGCCTGCTTCGGATCCCCTGTCCACCTCTCTCCCCTGCTCACATGAGCTGTCGCTCTCTCAAAAATAAATAAATGTTACAAAAAACCCACAAAAACCAAACCAAAACAAAAAAACCCAAAACGTACCCAGGTGGACAGGGCACTGTGAATGGTGACAAAGGGAGGGCATGAGTTTTGCTGAGGTCTCTTGAGTTTCTGGTGCATTTCTAGCAGAAAGCTGAATGTCAGCTCCCATGCTTGTTTTCCTCTGAGTAATATTCTGGCACATCTGTCATTCCCTATATACCTGTTTGGTAGGATAATAACATTGCTGATTCACCTGGGTTTGATAGACATTCGGTAGTGGAACTTCTACTTGACCAGTTAGGTAGTATGTAGGGGGCTTATGTGGAAGCAGCTGATTTCATTAGGCACAGTTTACTATTGATTAGAGCGCTTCAGTAGGTAAGGACTTTTCCTTCAAGTGAGCTGTAGAAGTATTGATCCTGAAGGGTGAGCTATATATCGAATCAGACATAATAATAATAGCCATCATTCGTAAGCATTGAGAGCATAGGAACTTTTCTACATATGCTATCTATTATGATTTTCACAGCAATAGGAGGAGTTAGACAGGAGAGGATTTTGTTTTTACACCCATTTTACAGATGAGGAAATTGAAGATCAAGTTACAGGACTGTATCCTCTGACTTTGAAGCCTCCTGCTGGTTTTACAATTCAGCCTTTGCAGAATGGGCTGTAAATTGGAAAGGTTGACATGAGAGAATAGCCACATTCTGGTTTTCTCTGGTGCTCAGTGCAGAGTGCTACGCATCGTATCTCTTGTGCTTGGCTTGGAGTTTTATGGGCTCTATTTCCATGGGGAGGTTTTGAGCTTGGAGCCTATGAATTGGTGTACATGTATGCTTGCTTTCTATCCACCAATTTTCTATGCCTTTTTACCTCTTTCCCTTCTTCCACTGTGTCTTCCCATACTATATTGGACACAAGGATAAAAAAGAAACCTATAATTTCTGAATGGATTCAGTTCTTTGGATTAAACTCTGAGAAGCAGTGCGTATGTGCAGTTTTCTGGAGAGAGGGTCTACAATTTTTGTTGATTCTCAGAAGAGTCCAGTTCTACCAAAATTAGGAACAACTGTAGAGAAAGAAGAGAATAGTAGGAAAAAAATGGGACTAAGTTCCTCGATGGTCAACCAAAGGGAAAATGTCCCTAATATCCTATATTATCTTTCATATCTCTGGAATGAAATACAGATTGAACAAATCAAGCTTCCAAAGGAAGGAAGTGATTATAATGTTCCTTACATTTGTTCATTTCTTTATAGTTTTCAAAAGTCATATACCCCCATTGAAACAAACACGGACAGGTGGCTAGGAAAGCCTGGAAGTAGATTCTTGTCTCTTTATGCCTCTAGGCCTTAATGCTTTCTCTTCCCTCTATTTGAAATCTTGTCTTCTTATATTCTACTTGCCGAACTCATTGTCATACTCAAGGCTGAGATCGAATGTCCCGTTTCTAGGAAGATGACTATTAGCTCACCCCTAGTCAGATATAATCACTTTCAGTCCTCCTACCCAGGCTGTGTTTTCCTTGAACACCAGAACCACTCTTTTCATCTTAAAAAAAAAAAAAAAAACCCTCTGTAGCACCTAGCATGGTGTTAGCACAAGAGGAAGATAATGTGTTTTATTTTTTCCAGTTGTGTGTGAGTAGATATCAGCAGTAACGTGTATAGTACTTAAAGGTCTTTTCACTCAAAGATTTCTGAAAACGCACGCATGAGAAACGAGTGAATAGCTGACAGGAAGAATGCGAGATTGGTTCCCTAGAGATCTGCTAGTGGTGACTGATGGGGACCCCAACATGTGCTCTTGGTGCGCAGTTTTGGAAAACCATAGCCTGCCTAGCCATTCTTCCTCTGGCTTTAAAATTTTCTTTCTGGATAAGACCTGAACACAGTAAACTCTTGCTGGCAATGAAGAATTCACGTACTATGCACTCACATTCATTCAATGAATATTTATTGAGTGCCTATTAGGTGCCAGGCATAGATCCAGTCACCAGAAGTCAAGACCAAAACACAGAAGAAAAATCCCCCTTCTCATTGACTTTATATTCTAGTGTGAGGAGACAATAATCAGCCAATGCAACAAATAAGTAAATGAGTGTTCTAAAACACAGAGCAGTGTTAGGTGCTCTGGGAATTCTGGGCAAGAGTGGAGTGTGATTCTGTTTTAAATAGAGTGGTCAGGAGAGACCCCACGGAGAAGGTGACAGTTGGCAAGATGTGGGGTGACTGAGCCATAAGTGTGTCTTCATTCCCGGCAGAGGGAACAGCCAGGGCAAAGGTCCTAGGGAAGGACTGTTCCAGGAGTTTCGAAGGAATAGCAGCCAGTGGGACTGGAGTGAAGTAAGCAAGGGGGAGCATCATAGGGGACGAAAGTGAAGGAGTTAGGAAGGGAGCAGGTCTGTGGGGGCACCATAACGCCATTGAGGACTTTGGCTTTTTTTTGTGGATGAAAGAGAGGGTTTCATCCCTCTTTCATCTTGGAGGGTTTGGAGCAGAGGATGAGTATAATTCAGCTCAGTGATTGCAGAGGCTCCCCAGGCAGCTGTGTTGAGAGCAGATGAGGACTGAGCACTGGTGGATGAGGGGAGACGCTTCCATGAGTCATGCAAGGTTGAGGGGGATAGCAGTGGCGATGTGAGACGCGCCTTGATAGGCCTTACTGCAGGCTTGTCTCAGAGCCGTGCTGTGGTGAATGGTGCTTTGCTAATCCTAGTCAAATGTGGCCTGAAACTTAAGACTCAGAAATGTTCTGGAAATGCTTCTATAAAAGTATTAATATGGGGAATAATTTGGAAGGCTTTGGGATGATGACAATGCATAAGCTCCATTTAGACTAAAATCTTGCTTTGTTTTACATGAGCCGTCTTCCTATAAAAGACCTAGTACTGAGTCACTATACATGGTAGAAATTTAGTCATTTTGCTGTATTTCATAGGATATGTGGAAGGAATCCTTCCTGGATTTGGTCAAGAAGCATCCCATCTGAGTAATTTATTAGAGAATTTTGAAGGAGTTTAGATGCTAAGGGACAATATATTTGGACTTTTAAAAAAGTTCTCAGCAGTGTTTTGTACACAAAGTTATTAACAATAGAAGTACATTGGGTAGGACATTGTTTACAAAACAGAAGAAGAATAGGAGAAATGAGTTTTTGTCTGGACTGAGAAAGCTAAACAGTAAGATTCTCAGTAATTTCCTGAAATTTATGGTGAGGCTCACTTTGCAGGGCAGCAAGAAGCACTTTTCACATGGGTCATATGCTTACAGAGCTCATTACCCCACAAGCTGGTATCTGTGCATAATATCTAATACCTTAAAGTCTGAGATAAATTATTCTGTGGTTGATAACTTTTCAGTTTGACCCAAGAGATGTAAAGATGCTTGGATGTAAGCCTCTGAGGTTGAACATTCAGACAGACCAAGAAGTTTCTACTTGGGCAACTCACAGATCAACCTCACATTCAAGCTCACTGTTTCTTCGGACACACTCCTTATCTTGGGGAGTGGCTTCCCCTTCATCTAGAACACAGTCCCAAAGTGATGAATCCTTGGGACTGGCTCTTCACTTAGCCAGATCCCCAGTGCTGCTGAGTCTTTCTCTTTCCCATCTCTTTCCCTTCCCTCTTTTGTGTTCTTGCTCCCACCATGTTGGGGGAAGTCCTTGTATGTCTCTTCTGGAACACCCCCTAGTGTCCTGCCTAGTTTCACTGTCCCCATTCTAACCCCACCTCACCCTACCCTCAGTTCTGAAGCCAGTGTGAGGGGGGCTCTAAATGCAAATCAGATGATGTCAATTGCCTCTAAAACCCCTTCATGGTTTTGGGGCACCTGGGTGGCTCAGTCAGTTAAGTGTCCGACTTCAGCTCAGGTCATGATATTATGGTCCGTGAGTTGGAACCCCGCATTGGGCTCTGTGCTGACAGCTCAGATTCTGTGTCTCCCTCTCTCTCTGACCCTCCCCTGTTCATGCTCTGTCTTTCTCTGTCTCAAAAATAAATAAACATTAAAAAAAAAAAACCCTTCATGGTTTCACATTGCCTTCCCGATAAAAATCAAATCCCTAACGTGGCAAGCCAAGTCTTCTATGGTCCAGTCCTTACCTACTTTGTCCGCCGCCCCTCTCTTAGCACTTCCTTCCTTGAGCTCCATGCCCTCATCAGCTGGAATATCTCTAGTTCCCTGTGTGTCTCCAGCACAATCACAGTGCTGTGCCTTTACACCTGCTGCTGCTTTCTCTTGCAGTCCACTGACATGCCCTGTCAGTCCCCACTCATCCTCAACGTGGCACTCTTCAAGTCACTGCCTCCAGGAAAGTCTGCCCTGACTCCACTTTTGAATTAAGTGTCCCTTCTGTGTGTTTCTATAGCATTTTGTGTTTGTTGCATTTATCACAAGTGATTGTTTTGCTACTATTGAAAGTATTAAAAAAATTCCATCAATATTCTTAAACTTTTACAAGTCCCTGATATATATGACATACTTACTGACTATTTAATGAAAGAACAAACTCAGACCTTCCGTTGTACATTCCTGGGTATCACTGTCAGACACAGCTGTATTTTCAGGACTTTGGGCTAGGCTTACTTGTGGAAAGCTGTTTTTGTGTTGTGATATTCTGTATAGGGGGCTGAACAGACCAAAGTCCCTTAGTAACTATATTATCCTGTATTGCATTCTGTTAACAATTCCATTTTTCCATTTTTTTTGCCTTCTCTCATCTTCATTTAGAATGTATATATTTTATTTTTAGAATGTAAATATTTTACAAAACAGATGATGACAAAAAAAATTTCACATTTGTTTACAGGAAAGAAATGAGATTGACCTGGATTTAGTCATAAAGAATACTTGAGAGCCAGCATTCTGAGTTTTTCTTCAGTGACCCAATTTAAATCACGTTGAAAGAAGAGAGGTAAAGAAGTCTCGTTTTCATTCTGTCTCATTGCAGATAATTACAGTTTCTAGGTCTTGGTACTCAATATCACTACCAGAAAGACATTTTGAGATTTAATTTCATTAACGTGTTTTTATCACCAGATGCCATGGAAATGCTCTGTACATGGTGCTGTCTTCCAGAGTGAACTGGCCTGTAGCCCTCTCACTAATGTATGATAGGAGAAATCAGGCATGCTTTATTTGCTGGCTTTCTTTTTCCTTCCATTAATCTTGATGTGTTTCAGACCTGCTCCACCTTATATTTTTTTTATTTTTATTTTTTTTTCAACGTTTATTTCTTTTTGGGACAGAGAGAGACAGAGCATGAACGGGGGAGGGGCAGAGAGAGAGGGAGACACAGAATCGGAAACAGGCTCCAGGCTCTGAGCCATCAGCCCAGAGCCGGACGCGGGGATTGAACTCACCGACTGCGAGATCGTGACCTGGCTGAAGTCGGACGCTTAACCGACTGCGCCACCCAGGCGCCCCAATATATATATGTATATTTATTTTTAAAAAATGTTTCTTTATCTATTTTGAGAGAGAGAGAGAGCACGAGCATGAGCACGCCCAAGTGTGGGGGAGGGGCAGAAAGAGAGGGAGAGAGAGAATCCCAAGCAGGGTCTGTTCTGTCAGCACACAGCCTGATGTGGGGCTCAGTCCCACAAACTGTGAGATCATGACCTGAGCCGAAATCAAGAGTCTGACGCTTAACTGACTGGGGCATCCAGGTGCCCCAACCCTCACCACTTTATGACCAGATGGCTGCAATCCCTCTCTGACTTCCTTATGTGACAGCATCCCTATGAGAAGGTGGGTCAGGGCCACTGTGGGCACTGGAGACCAGAAGCACTGGAGAGACAAGCTGAGGTCAAGCAAGCTGATGGCAGCACAAGTCTTGCTGGAGAGAGGGTTAGGTAAGCCATGCTGGGAATGAGACTGGCAGGTCTGATCTGGCATTAGGCCACATTATGGACCCAAAACTTGATAGGCAGGTGGGAGAAAACTTCGACAGGCCTGGGAACAGCATGAAGAATACGCAGAAAGATTAGTAGCTTTGATAAGGAGCCTCTGTAGACTGAGGTCTTTCATCCAGGGCAATTCAGATCTATTCAGCTGGCCCTGTCCCAGGTGGAGACTTACTAATCTTAAAGCTGTCTTATCTGCTAAGGAGAATCCAGTTCCCTTAAAAGGAAAGGCTTCTCCTTATCTATCTGTGTGTCTTTGGTAAGTGAATAGGAGGGGAGGAGCTCCGAACTGGACTTGGAATTCTCCCAGGGGTGTTGTCCCAGCAGATGTCACTGGACTAGCCCTGGGAAATGGGGAGAAGGTGAGATGGGATGAGGGAGGCTGTTTGTTTTTCCTCTGTTGGGTTTCTCTGAGACCAAGTCACCATATGGAGCTAACGGGAGAGAGGTTTGGCCTAGGATGTATTGATACTTCCCAATTTCCAGTTTCCCACAACTCATCCTCTGCCTCCAAATCTCTCCTGCGTATAATCATCAGATAAACCTTCCTGAAATGTAGTTTTCATGATCTCAAAAGCCTTTAATGACTTCTCAGTTTTGTGTGATAGATTCCAACCCACTTAGGTGGATAGTTAAGAACCTCTACTATTTGGCCCCAACCGATCTCATTATCCCCAACCCAAATGTGGCCTCTGGAGAAGCAGGTGTACTCACTGTTCCTTGAATACTCTGCAGCCATTCCTGTCTTTATGACTTATTCGTTTTGCTATTATCCACTTAGAATGCCTTCCTTCACCTGCACAAAATGCCTTCCTTCACCCGCACCTACACAAAAGTCTAAACTAGCTTATATGGAACCCTACCTGCTCCATACAGTCTTCTCTGATTACTCTTCACCTCTCTCAGACCAGTGGGGTTCTTGGATTTCTTCCCATAAAATCTAACTGAGTTTGGTGATTTCCGGTGAGAGAGAGTGAGTGGAAAGAAAGCCAAATATAAAAGACCAATGTGGAAGAACTGTAGTTTCCAGAAGTAAGCTGTCTAATCTTCCTCTGAGAAATGCATCTTTTACTTTGGCCTTTTGGATATCAGATGTCTCCCTCTGTCAACATGGCACTTGTTCAAGATTCACGGGGGATATTTTTGCACCACTGACTTTGAACCAACTTCAGGGGCTCATGTGGTAGGACATCCTCAGGGCATGCTCAGTGTCTTGTGGCTATCAGTTTTCTTTCAAAGTATGCAGACACTACTTACATAATTCTGGCCTCAAAGGTGTTTCCAGGACACTTGACTATCAGTGGAGGGCACAGATGAGAACAGGATAACTGGAGAAAAATCTGGACGTCCATACTTCAAACTCTAAAACTGCTAGCTTGAGAAAGACCCAAGATACAGAGTCTTGGGGAGTGTGGGCCAGGACGGTGCATTGATTCTGTGATATACAATCCTCATAAAAACATGAAGATATAATTTAGGTCTCTAGGCATGTTTGCAATGCACACTTTATAAATGCATATCTCATATATGAATAACGGGAATCGACTAACTTTCCAAAGTGTTGAGACAGATGGACTTTGTCTAGAGGGGTCAGAAGCATCCAAGTAGTTCTGAAGGCATTGTATAAATGCTTGCCTTAATGCAGCAAATGTTCCATGGGTAATACTTTCCTTCAGGGTTACATCAAATGGAAATTGAGCTGCATATTTTCTTAGCATCTTAGGCCACGATACCCTGTGTATTTAACTCAAAACTCTTTAAGCTATAATGGAACATCCTTAATGGATCATTTGGCATATGTGGTGATGCTTACATGAAACAAACTCCTAAAAAATTTAAACTAAACCTTTTACAAGTCCCCACTAGGGAGCATAGTTGTATTGAAAGGTAATATAATTTGTGACATCAGAAGCCTTTTGTTAGTCTCTTTTAGAAAGCATTCTTCTTGCAATTCCCCTGACTTCATTTTCTTTTCTTTTCTTTTTTTTTTTTTAAGAAAATTTATTATTTAATTAAATGAAACATTTTCAGATGCATTTATTTTTCCAAAAATCCCATAGGAAAGTAGTAGACTCTCATGATTTCTATCCAGCCCAAGTTACACACAAATTATATTTTAGCCAGGTTTTCTCACCCCTTATTATTATTTTTTTAACGCTTATTTATTATTGAGAGACAGAGAGACACAGAGAGTGAACAGGGGAGGGGTATTGAGAAGGGGAGACACAGAATCCGAAGCAGGCTCCAGGCTCTGAGCTGTCAGCACAGAGCCCCATGTGGGGCTCCAACTCACAAACTGCGAGATCATGACCTGAGCCAAAGTTGGTCACTTAATCGACTGAGCCACTCAAGCGCCCCATCACCCCTTATTTTTATACATACAGTTATATTTAGGCAGGGGTAATGGTATGGTGGGGGAGACATACGTGGAATATTCAAAGTAATTTCCATTTTAAAGAAAGGCTCAGTGGCTGAGTTATAAACATTTGGAAGAGATTTTTATTCTAACACTGTTAACTACAATAATTAGTTAATAGACTCTGGTCCTGACATATTATTCATTAGTGTGACTGAATTTCAAAGTAAGCATTTCGTGTTACATACATGTATACATGCATTTATTTTGTTAGGGCAGAATTGGCCATGTTCTCTTTTTCATTGTTTTGAGTAGAGGTCAGTCGTTTGCAGCACAAATCTAAAAGAAGTTAGCAAGCAAATTGTCCCACATGACTCTGTATTTCTATTTGTACGAATGAGGTTTGATGAACCCCATGCCACACAGGCTTAAGGTGAAGACAAAATGCAACCCAGAGTGTTCCTGTAAAAATTTTAATGATCCATTTAGGTGATTGTAGCTGCAATTATAAAGAATATTGGAGTTCATTTTTCATTTGCTCATATATATACAGCAATTTATTTTATATACAATCTGGACACATAACTCAATAATTATGACATAGTTACCCAAAAATATCTGGGCTATGTGAATTAAAAAATGTTCTTAATAACCTTGTATTTCTTTCTGAAGAACCTATAAAAAGGAATGATTGCTTTTCAGAGAAGCGGAGGATAATCAGAGAGCCCTGAGGGGGGAAAAATCTCTTCTCTTGGCTTTGCTTGGGACTCATCCTTCTGCTGCCTTTCTTCTCCCCTGCCTGCTAAAGCAAACCAAGAGACTCTACTTGATTTCTGTTGGGGAGCCCAATAAGCACCCACTTTAGGATGAACCCTTATAACTTCTTACATAAGGTTCAGTTCAGTTAACACCTGGGTCAAGACTGGAATTCTTCCTCAGAGCAAGTTACTGGGTTAAGATTCTAGAGTCAGAGACCTCAGTGATCCTTTAGAATGTATTTTTGTAAATAGGGCTCCCTTTAAGCCTAGAAGCCAGAGCAGATTTTCCTAAGGAATTGGTACTTTAATGGCTGCAGTCATGAGTTTATTTACCTAGCACTTAAGTAATGTTAGCCTGTGCCGGGTGCATGCAAAATGCCTTACACATAATCAACGCATTTAATTTTCACAATGACACAAAGATACTGTGACTGTTCCCATTTCACAGATGAGTAAGTAACATGCCCAAGGTCACAAAGCTGGAAAGGGGCAAAGCCAGGATGTGCATGCTCCAGTATCTGAGCTACCATCTCAGCTGACATGATACCATTCTGAGCTCTTAAGTCACCCTTCCGGAGTCTAAATGGTTGTACATGCTGGCTGGTGTCTCTAAGCCAGTCCTGGAGGATGCTCCTCCAGAATCATTCTGCTCTCCCAGGAGACCTCCCACAAGTTCACATGACACCACTACCTTCCCCCCTTGCACCTTACAGTCAAGTCCCAGTGAACATCTCACTGTCCCTTAACTCAGCAGACTTCCTCACCCTTCTGTGCGTCTCCACTTCTCCTCACTTCCCTCTTAGACGATGTCTTTCCCCTCCTTGTTCATAAGACATCTTCCTCATCACCTTTCAAGGTATTGCTCATTTCTTACCTCTTCCGACCCTTTCCACCTTTTGCCAGACGTAGGCACAGATGTGTCTACATACCCCCTTTCCCCCCAGCACTTTGCATTTGATTATGGCCATCTTGTGTCTGCTTCCAGCCTGATTTGGGACTGAATGTAGGTTTGGGGTCTGGCTCAGTAAGCACAAGAGCCTGCTAATTCTGGGCCATTAGTGTGGGGCCCAAAGAAACCCTAGAGAATTAATTCCTAAAGACCTGACCCCCCCTTGAACAATGGCTTGTTACCCTTCTCTATCTGACATACACCTTCTTAGGTAGGCCAGCCAATAAGTTGAAACTGCTCTCACAACTATAATAAATTGTTCTGGAATTCAATCTTCCAAATACAGATATATCATGAGAGAAACCTAACTGTGCCAACTTTGAAACTAACTTGTATTTAAATAAAATTAAAAAAAAAAAAAAGAAGAAAGACAGTGGCATTTGTGGGAAGCTGACCAAAATACTAAAGACAAAAGCAAAAACAAAAATAACTAAAACATTCCACTGAGAGAATATTAATTTCATACTAAGTATGCCTATCATATCCACATGGACACATAATATTAGAATTTCCATATGGCTGGAAATACTAAATAGTTAATAGCTTCCTTAGCAATTTGTTTCTTGTTATGACTTCTCCAGGAATCTGCAATAGTTTTGGCAAAGTGAAATAACAATCTCTTTCTATAATCATAACAATCTACAATAGTTCTTTAGTTAGCCTGGTTTTGATATTCGAAAGGTAGAGATATTAATTTCACATGCAAACAGAGGATAAGAAAAT
The DNA here is from genome assembly GCF_014898765.1 of Herpailurus yagouaroundi. Lineage (NCBI taxonomy): Eukaryota > Metazoa > Chordata > Mammalia > Carnivora > Felidae > Herpailurus > Herpailurus yagouaroundi. Next base: position 9,308,527 of record NW_024412405.1, on the reverse strand, counting down.
GTTAAAAAAATGAGTTTATAGGTCAAAAATATGTTATAAGAAGGTTATTAATGTTTTAAAAGATTCTTTCAGTGAGTACCCTTAAGTATACTTAGTGTTCCTAATTCCTCTCTTTTTCTGAAATAAAATTGACATACATTATATTAGTTTCAGGTTTGCAACATAATGATCCGATATTTGTGTATATAGCAAAATGATCACTACAATGAGTTTAGTTAACATCCATCACCACACATAGTTATAATTTTTTTCTTGTTATGAGAACTAGTAAGATGTATTCTCTCAGCAACTTTCAAATATGCAACATGGTATTATTAACTACAGTCACCATACTGTATCTCACATCCCTGTTTATTTTATAATGGGAAGTTTGTACCTTTTGACCACCTTCGCCTTTTTGTCCAACACCTGTCCCTTGCCTCTGGCAACCACAGATCTGTGCTCTGTATCCATGAGTTTGCTTTTTTGTGTGTTTTTTTCTCATATTCCACAAATAAGTGAAATCACATGGTATTTGCCTTTCTCTGTCTGACTTATTTCACTTAGCATAATGCCCTCTTGGTCCATCCATGTTTGTGCAAATGGCGAGATTACATTCTTTTTTTTTTTTTTTGTGGCTGACTAGTTGTGCATCTACACCACATTTTCTTTATTCATTAATCCGTTGATGGACTTTTAGGATTGCTTCCACGTCTTGGCTGTTGTAAATAACGCTGCAGTAAAACACGAGGTTGCTCTTGACTCTTTAATATGCTATGGTTACCTTTTACTTCATTGAGAAGTAAGTAGCAAGTAACTTAATAATTATAGTAGTACATAATTTAATAAAAATTGTAAGAAAAGGAAAGGAAATACAATATTTTGGGTTGAATAAGCTACCATTCTGGAAAATCTTGCCTTAAGTGGAACCTGCCATCAGAATGGTTCGTGTGCAGCGAGGATTTTCGAGGTCAGGCAGAAACCAAAGGTGCTGAGAAATGGGGGAGAGGCCCTGGTGTCGCCGTAAGTGGGTCTTTCAGGTATATGTTTGTATTGTCTCATCGGATGATCTCCAAAATTGAAACAACATGAAAATTTCTCTTCTCCTTCACCCAATGTGGGGCTCTAGTTTGAGAAAAACCAAAGACAATGAACAAGTGATCAACTATAAAGTTTTCAAAGAAAGAATATTTGGATACTGTCTGTTAAAAAAGTTACCTTTAGCTGGAGAGATTTGGATTTTATTCTTTCCCACTTGCTAAGTGCTGTTGAGCACAATTGCTTTATGTCTTTGTCTTTTTTGTTGTTGTTTTAAGTGTTTGCTTGTAGATTCTTGTGGTTTTGATAAGGTGAGGTTTTTCAAGTAATTTGAAAAGTGGAGTGAACACATTACTTTAAAATGAAGTACACCATTTCCAAGGATGGTTGACTTTTAACTTTTACCTTGAATCACTTCCCTATTGAATCAAACATAAACTTTTGTCAACAGATGAAATGAAGTGAAAAGGTACCTATATCCCACATGTTTCCTTCTCTGGAGAAAGAAGCACTCTTGCTGGTAACTGATGTAGTATCACAAAGAGGTTCATGCCTTTTATGTCATTTACTCAAGTTCTTGAAAATGAAATTTGTTTAGCAGCTTTTGTAAATATTCCTCTTCTACATGATAAAGACTTTCTGTGCAGTAGAAGGGAGGTCTAAATCTATTTGCTGGCACTCGTAAATTAGACATTTTGCACATGTAAGAAGTGCAGCCATGCAAGAGACCACCACTGATCTCAACTTGAATTATTTCATCCAGTTCCTACCTGGAAGGCTTTTCTTTTTTTTTTTTTTTTTTTTTAAAAATCCAGTGCAATTAATTAAGCAAACAGGAGCGACGTTGGTACTTTTGACAGATTATAAGAACAAAGGCTCTCGCATTAGGGCTTTCATGGATCTCATAAGTAGACAGTCCTCATAAATCCTGCATAACAGATCTTTTGATTCTCCCTCAAAGGCTTTATCCTATTCCAATCGGTACTCATCACCACGGGAGGCTTGCTACTTGCAAATTTTTCTATTGCTGTTTTCATTTCCTCTCCAGTAATAGAGGCAATCAGTTTCTCATTATCCAGAAGATCCAGTTTTGGCATTTTAATTTTAGCCAGAATTTTCATAATCTCTCTGTTATCAGCTGCTATCTCTGAGGCAAATATCAGTTTGGAGAATTAAAAAAAAAAAAAAAAAGGAAATTTTCTGTATCACTACTAAGCTAATGATCAAATGTAGACCTACTGAAGTAAAAAAACCCTGTGGTCTTTGTGATTTTGATTCCTATTAGTATATTAGTCACTCCTGACTTATTTATAAAATTTGATAAAGATTTATTAAGAAAATTATAATATATAACAATGCTAACCTTTAATGAATGTTAATTCATTGAATTTATGCTTTGGCCATAGATCCACATTGGGTGTTAAGATCATGGAGGAAAGGCCTAGGGTTCCAGTGGAAAAAAAATTAGTGCTTTTCAGCAAGAAATTTTACCGATATGCACCACAGTTGGGCCCTCGGTAGGGGAGCACTGGTCTCTAGTAATTTTGTGCCAGTCTCCACCCCCTATGTCTCATCATTGGCCTTATGTGTTTTAAAGGATAAGAATTACTATTTAGGAAAAGAGATAATATATATGAAAAACCAAAACAAGAGGAAAAATCTCACATGATTTATAATTTAAATCATTAGAGCAGTTGTACAAAAATAAAGAAATGGCCTCATTGTGATAAAATAGAATTCTTTAAGAAGAACTTCAGAAAACATCTGGATGTGGCCTTCGATATTCCTTTGGTATTCAGCGGTTGGAGGTCCAAATTTAAGCTTACTTCTTGACACCAATGTATGTGAACGTGTTTGGGTTTCTGTATGATTCATCTGAGGAAATTTATTTTGTAATTTCCTCTCCCTCATTAATTTGGTTTCTAATGGCATATTATTAATTTTTTTTGGACCTGTGTTCCTATGGTATCTCGCTCTGCTTTAGGGGAGTGTCTTACAGACTGAGGGCTATGAAGAGACTCCAACGCGACATCCAGGCTGGTGGGAGACCAGTTATTGCCTTGGGCCTGGGCAGGGGGCGCTCTCATGCTCTCTCTTGGAATCTGTGACTGATTAGTCAGGGAGGAAGCCTTGGGATGCTGCAGTTATTAGGTAAAACAAACCTTTTCCTTTGGCTGCAGCTGTTTCATCTTGAGTCAGCAAGATATAACAACGACACAAGGGAATATATTTCACGTAAGAGGAGAGAGACTGTCACCATTTGGGTCTCCTCTTGAGCTTTGGAAGCTTCTGAAGTTAAGCTCAAGGTGTCAGTTCTTTTCTCATTTTGCTGACTCTTGCTGCAAAGTCCTAGTTGACCCTCAGAAGAGCCAACAGGGAGACGGTCATCTAAAAAAGAAAGTTCTAACGGGGGTAGGAGGTGGTGGTGTATGGGAGCAAAGGGGCCCGGGGTGTGTGGCCCAGAACACTGGGGTGAGTCATAGAATAGAAGCATCTGGTGCACATTTACTGGATACCCGCCATGTGAATGGTGTTGCTATAGGTGTGGAGGACACGGGTGGATGTCAGGTGGTCGTCACAGGACAGACTCTTCTTGTGAGAATAAGTGTAATCACACATAGGCGGTGCTATTGGGGAGAGTCTCTGCTTGGGGAGTCAGAGAGAGCTTTGAAAGAGGTAACTTCTGAGGTGAGGTTTGTGGGGTGAGGGGTCCACCAAGTGAGGAAAGACGGGGAAGGGATGACATGGGCATTCCTAGTGGAGTCCAAAGACCCTCACAGGCACAAAGGCCTGACAATCCAGGATGCGTGTGAGGAAGTGCAGTGGCAATCTGGTTTGACTGCCAGAGGTGTCAGAGGGACAGGTAGGGAACGAAATCAGAAATGTGAGTTGTGGCCAATGTGAAGACCCTTCTATGAGTGCTAGTAGGTGTGCCTTCTATCTGAAAGGAGTGAGGGACTTTTGAGCAGGGGTTGGTGCCATCAAATACCCTTTTGGAGAAGTCAATTCTGATGACATTGGAGGATGGATTGAAATCAGAGGGAGGCTTGGGGACAGTAAGAATCATAAAGGTGTGGATGATTGATGCTGAGGACAGAACTAGGACAGCGGTACTGAGTTGAGGTACTGGGTTTGAGATAAAATTATGAATAGAAACAATTGAACTTAGAAAGTGGGACAAAAACAGTGAAAGGCTGCCTCTGAAGTCTTGAACTGGGGGATCTGGGAGGTGACTGTGCCATGGTCGAAGAAAAGGCAGGAATCAAGTGTGTTGGGTTAGCATGACATGTGATTCCAAGCTGAAGAGCCTGCCCAACTCAACCCAGATACTCAACTCAACATGCTGGCTTCTGAGCCCAAGCATCGCCTGGCATGACCACTAAGACTAATAACACCTCAGAAGGCATCAGTCTTTTTAGTGTTTATCAAGGGCTATATTAAATTGGTATGATACATGTGTTACAATTAAAGAACCAACAATGATGCGTTATGATGGCTAAATTCCATAGTTTATTCAAATTTCTTTAGTTTTAACTTAATTTCCTTTTTATTTTCTGTGTCAGGATCTCATCTAGGATGCCATATCATATTTAGTTGTCATGTCTCCTCAGGCTTCTCTTGGTTCTCATGGTTTCTTAAATTTTCCTTGTTTTTGACGACCTTGAGGGTTTTGAGGAGTACTAGTCAAGGACTCATCTCTCAGGATTTGTGTGATGTTTTTCTCATGGTTGGACTGGGGTTATGGGTGTTTGAGCAAGATCACAGAGGTTAAGTACCATTTCCATCACATCATATGAGGAGCACGTACTGTCAACATGATTAACAACTACTGATGTTGACCTTGGTCACCTGGCTGGGGTAGGGTTGGTCAGGTTTCCCCCTTTCTGTACTACACTCTTTGGAAAGAAGTCACTATGCTTAGTCCCCAGTTGAGGTATGGGGGGTTATGCTCCATTTCTAACCTAAATTATTTAGAATTCTTCTGCAGAGCATATTTGTTTCTTCTCCCCATTTCTAAATTTATGTATTTATTTACATCTGAATGGACTCAGGAATATTTATTTTATAATTTGGGTTATAACCCAATACTACTTTATTCATTTTTCTGTTTAGATTGCTTTAGCGTTTGCAGCTGGGAGCTCTTTCAGTTGGCCCCTGTTTATGGAAACCCTATTCTGCCACCTGCTTGGGAGTGAGGGTAGAGCATGAGGGGAAAAAAGACTAATTCCTACTGAGCACCTGCCTGGCACATGCCATTTCACATACTGAATTTCCCTTTGTTTTCACAGCAGCCTGGTGAGAGAAAGAGTGTTTTCAACATTTTGAAGGTGAGAACACTGAGTTTCAGAGAGGTTTAGTAACTGGCTTAAGGTCACACAGTTAGTAAGTGGCAAACCTGGGATTTGAGCCCAGATCTGTGTTACTCCACATGAGGTTGATTAAGAAGGCTGCCAATTTTTTTGCTACTTCTTTCATGGAGAAGTAGAGTCTAACTTGCCTCCCTGGAATATGGACTGATGTTTTTGACTTAATTAGATTTATATGAATTCAGCAGAAGTGACATTCTGGAACTTACAAGTCTAGATTAAAAAAAAAAAAAAAGCCTAAAGCTTTCTCCCTGACCTCTTGGAATGCATGTTTTGGGGAAGCTTGATGCCATGTGGGAAGCCCAGCTGCTCTGAGACTGCCGTGCTGTGAGGTAATCCAAGATAGCCGCATGGAGCCGTCTACCCGGTTCCCATTTTTCCCAGCCATCTTAGCCCAGGCACCTGAAATGTGAGTGAGGAGTCCCAGCCAGCATCTCACTGCAAGTGCTTGAGAGATCCTAGCAAGGACTACCCACCTGAGCCCTGTCAACCCTCAGAACCATGAGAGAGATGAATGCATTATTTTTGAATGTATGGGGTAGTTTGCCATGAGATGTAATTGGCACACCAGCAAACAGATGTCATTTCTCTCTGTACCGCCCAGCATCCGGGGGTGCCTACTGTTCTGATAAGGTCCTAGACTGACGCAAATAACACGAGAGGCCATTACCCTAATGTATGGAGTGCACGACGGGGCCCGTTTGGAGCTGGGTGCTTGTGGACAAGGAGAAGAGGCTGAGCTGACAGCCATGTCAAAAACTTAGGGGAGAATGACCATAGCAGAGTAGAGTAGCATTGCATTAGAGCTTGTCAGGGGGGAAAGATGGTGAGTTTATCATAGTTCCCATGTTTTTTTTAAGCAAACGTTTTTTATGGCACCTGTTCCTTTGGATTCAAATTGTTTTCTAGTCTACCTCCCAAACAGACTTGGAGACTCCTTGGGGAATGAGATTATATCACATATGTCATGTCTTGGTGACTAGCATGGTAAGCAGATTGGCGATTCAAAAAGTTGTTGAATGGAAGAAGGAATTGATACCAATGAGCAAAGCCTCATTGTAGTAGAGGCATGAAAGAAGGGTAACTGGCCCATCTGGGTGGAGGGCAGAAGTAATACTGGTTAGCAGGGAAACAAAGACAGAAAGAATTGTAAGAACAATGGGAAGGTCATCAGCAGTGACAAATGCAAACTAGGTCAGGAAAAAAGTTGCAGTGGAGTGTTAACAAGTTCCAGATAAAGTGTCCGAGGAAGAAATGGTGCTGAAGGGCAGAGGCATCATAGGAATTGGCAGGGTCAATGGAGATACACACCCACATGTACAGAGTATATATTCTATCCTCTGAGAATATATTTAGAGGAAGGTAGACATATTAGTTTGCACAATTCTTTAAGAACTCTTAGCTATTCACTCAATCATTAAACATTTATGACTCAACTAGTATACTCCAGGAACTGTGTCAGGCATGGTGACATTATGTTCATCCAAACTGGTAAAATGTTTCTCTGTCATTGAAAGAGAAGACAGACATTGAACAAATAGTGGACCAAATAAATATGTCATTATTAGTTGAAATAAGTCCTGTAAAGAGAAAGTATAGAGTCTGCTTGTTTTTCACCAATGTCCCTTCTGCCTGTCTTTAATGATAGAATGCTTGAGTTTTGGTTGAGATCACCACCAAACACTGACCATCTCTTATGGCTTGTCCACATGACTAAGTTCTGGCCAATGGCATAGGAACAGGACTATTTTTTTTGCACTTTAGAGGTGCATCTTAAAAAGGAATCACATATATTCCCTGGCCCTTTCCCCCTTCCTGCTGGCTAGAAATGATGAGAACTAAAACAAAAGTTCTGGATCGCAAGTGGAGGCTGCAATTTGAAGATGGCAGGGTGTCCCTTGTAGCCTTGGACTCATGTATTATAACTGACAGAGAAATGAACTTCCATCTTATTTAAGTTCATTGGTTTTTTGGAATCTCTTTGTTATTGAAACTTAGCCAATGCTTTGATACAGGAGACTATGAAGGAGGGGAAGAGGGGGCCCAGTAGAAATGGGAGAGGAGAAGCAAGGGTATCTCCAGTGAGGAAATACCTGTGAAGTGGGATGATGAAGGAGTAAGAGGGCCCCAGGCAGAAACATTAGCATGTATGAAACCCCTGAAGTGGACAAGGCCTTGATACATTTGAAAACCAAACTCATAGATATAGAGAACAGAGGAGAGGAGGGTAGGTGAAATGAGTGAAGGGCATCAAGAGGCCTACATTTCCAGCTATAAAATAAATGTCACGGGGGAAAAAACGTACAGCATGGTGACTATAAGTCAACAACATTGTAGTGTGTACTTGAAAGTTGCCAAGAGAGTAAATCTAAAAAGTTCTCATCACAAGAAACAATGTTATAACTTTGGTGACAGTTGGTTTCTAAACTTATTGTGGTAATAATTTTCCAGTGTATACAAATACTGAATCATTAAGTCATAAACCTGAAATTAATAGAATGTTATATGTCAATTATACTTGAAAAATGCTAGAGGAAACAAGATGCTTTACAGAAGCCCTCCTACGAGGATCTGTACCAACGAAGATCATATTGTTGGCTCATAGGATATAAAATAATATCTGGCCATGTCATGTCCAGTCATGTTCAGTTAATAAAACATTTTATGGGAGAGGGGGAAAAAAGAAAATGGCTTGATACATATGAAGAACAGGAATAATGAGTAAGGCATGTGGGAGAAAGGAGAGAAATGACGAGAGGGTAATCCTAAATGAAATAGGAGGTCATTGAAGGGTTTTAAGCACTGAGGCAATATATGGCCTGATTTATGTTTCCAGAAGGTCCTGGCCTTGTGGGAAGGGTTGGATTGATGATGGACATCACTTACCTCAGCTGGAGATGATGGTAACTAGTCCTGAAGGTAGAGATGGAGATATGGAAAAGTGACGGATGTGAGTATGATTTTGAAGGTAGAATTACCAGATCTGTTTGATGTATATAAGACGTGTGTCACTGAGAGGAAGGGTGCTTTTGAGATGATCCCAGGTTTTGAGGAGACAAGAGGAAGAAGAGAATTGGCAGAGGAAGGCCAAATGTCTAGTGTTGTTTGAATGTGGTATGTCAGAAAGAAATACAAAGCCAGTGTTTCACATCCCAAAATTGTCCATTTTCAGCTGTGTGATTTTGGGAATGTTACAATTTTACAGAAAAAGAAAAAGATTTAGAGGTTAAGAAACATAAAGTCAACATTTTAAACTTAAAATCCATGGAGTTAACACGCTATAGTAGAAAGACAGTAGGCTGTGGAGACAAATGCTTACTTATATTACTTTCTTATTAGGTGACCTTGACAAAGTCACTTCAATTCTTAGAACCTCCGAGTTCTCATGGAAAAAAAAAAAAAGTCTTGTCGTATGGATTTAAAATGGTAAGCCAAAGAAGTGATGAATAAATGCATGCTCACTTTATGTTACCTCAAGTTGTTTTCCAGCTGAAACTTACACTGGGTGTTCCTGTTCCATATATGTGAAGATCAGATAATGTAGACATCTATTTTCATACCAAAACTCAGAAAGAGGGGCAGGCTGAGGGACAAATCCAGGCTGCTTTGCCTGGACCACTGTAGTCATGTAATGACCCTTGTTCTTCCTCAGTCTAAATGCTCAGACTGGGAGATGAGTTTTCAAAGGACATTGAACTTGGACCCTGTGACTCATTGGTTAACATGTTCTGTTGTGCACTTTTCCAGAAGGTAAAAGTAGCCTTCTGGAAAAGTTACTATCAAGCTCTTTTAGTGAGATCTGAATGCAGTTTCATCAGATGTCATCAGGTTTTAGACTTTTCATTTATAGAAACTCCTGGAATCTGTGGATATTTGCTCAATGTGCTGTGGGGTAATGGTCTGAACCTAAAGCAAGAATACTACTTTCAAAATAAAATGACTAAATAATTAATCAGGGTACCTACCCCATAGTGACATTTGGCTAAGGTATTAGGATTAGTACTTTGCAAAATGCCTAAGGTATTCATGGATATTTGATGAAAGTGGTTGGTCATCACTGTGATTTAAAAATCATCCAGTGACCTGGAAATTCTGAAGGATGGTTTTTTTTAAAAAAAAGAGTTTTTCTCCCCTTTGTCATCCCAGAGTGTGTTGTATTGTGCAGAATGGATTCCTTCTATAGAATTATTCATAGGCGGTCTTCATCTTAGTGTGACAGGGGTAGTGGGAGTGGACCCTGAGGTAGCTGGACATTTATGTGGAGCTTGGTGGGGAGAGAGCCTGCCCCCCTGGGCACTTTGCAAAGATGAGGGGAGATGGTGTGCACTTTAGATGAAAACTTTTGGAAGCTCAACACAGGAAGTTGGCATGGTGGAAAGTTGCCTACGTAGTGGTCTAATTTGATCCCTGGGAAACAAGGATTTGTGTTTTATAGAGTTTTGTCTCCATCAGATTATTATCATGAGTTCCTTCAACTTCTCCTTTGGCATTATTCTTACACCTATTGATGGTGGGGGTTGGGTTTTCAATATGCCTTGGACCACCATGTCTCATTTCCAGTGCTAGGTTGCAAAAATTTTCAAGCTTTCTCCTTGACATTCTACTCCCTTATCTGTGCATAGTTATGTGAGGAGGGAGATACAAAGAGCAGAAACTGTTTGCTATTTGTTATTTTCATTCTTTTAAAAAAGAAGCCTAAGTTGAGAGAATGGGAACAAAACTAAATTGTGCTGAAGAGAAATTCCATTCTTTTATCCATTGGACTTATTTTTTTTTTCTACAAGTAGATCATCTATAGGTTAAAATAATTATGAAACTTGGAATTTATCCAGTTGTGTAGTGGGTAATTACAAAATTGCTTTGTTTAATTATGTGGTATTTTATAGGAGGGCATTTTTTTTTTAATTTTTTTTTTCAACGTTTATTTATTTTTGGGACAGAGAGAGACAGAGCATGAACGGGGGAGGGGCAGAGAGAGAGGGAGACACAGAATCGGAAACAGGCTCCAGGCTCCGAGCCATCAGCCCAAAGCCCGACGTGGGGCTCGAACTCACGGACCGCGAGATCGTGACCTGGCTGAAGTCGGATGCTTAACCGACTGCGCCACCCAGGCGCCCCTATAGGAGGGCATTTTTAACCTTTGTCACTAGCACCAAATGGAAGGAGACACAGCTCTTCATAAAAAGTATCATAATTCTAATTGCATCTAAGGTTTATTTAGAAGCAATTTATTTTTAAAGACATGCTCTAATTTGTGTAGTTTTTTTTTTAAGTAGGTAAAAATTGCTGAAGTAAATTGGTTTGTGGCAAAAGAAGTAACACAGGAATAACTGCTTGTTAATAGTCTCCTCCACTATTCAAATTTGCTAAGCCCAGCTCTGGTGAACACAGTGCCAAATTCATTGCTGAAACATGAGGCACAGCCTTATATAATCAAGTGGCTCATTAGAGAAGATCAGAGGATTTCAAAGTACACTTTAAAAATCAGAACTAATGTCCCGTATTTAAAAAGGAGATCAAAGTGGACATCTTGTCCAGAAGATCCTTTGCATATATTACTCCTCTGTGTTATTATCATAAGTGACTTTCGTTGACATTTGCTGTAAGTCTATGTATGTACTAATGATAGATTAAACAGTTAAACCACCACATTTATTCATTCAACATGATTATTGGGTGACTTATATGCAAGGTAATATAAACCCAACACTATACATAGCCCCAGTACCCAAGGGCAGGAGAGGGTAGGTAACTTAGCTCAGAGAGCAAATTCCTTCTTCCTCTGCCTTTTTGTTCCATTCAGGCCCTCAATGAATTGGATGATCTCCACTTGCATTGGTCAGGATAATCTTTACTTAGTCTACTGATTCAAATGTTAATCTCTTCCAGAAGCACCCTCACAGACACACCCAGAGGTAATATGTGACTAGCTATCTGGGCATCCATGAGCCCAATGAAGTTCACATATAAATCATCACAGAAAGTAGAGACCTGAATTTATAATCCTACTTATTAATATATGAATTTATGTGTCACTTGCCATTTGGAATCTTAGTTTTCATTTCTTTTTTTTTGTTTTGTTTTTTTAAATTTTTTTTTTCAACGTTTATTTATTTTTGGGACAGAGAGAGACAGAGCATGAACGGGGGAGGGGCAGAGAGAGAGGAAGACACAGAATCGGAAACAGGCTCCAGGCTCTGAGCCATCAGCCCAGAGCCTGATGCGGGGCTCGAACTCACAGACCGCAAGATCGTGACCTGGCTGAAGTCGGACGCTTAACCGACTGCGCCACCCAGGCGCCCCTTAGTTTTCATTTCTAAAAGAATATCAAATTAATTTCTGGCTGCGTTGTCAGAATAAAATAGTTTACGCTGAAACAACAAATAAACTTAAATCTCAGTGACTGAAAACAATAAAAACCCGATGTTTCCTAACATCTTAGTCCCGTTTAGATTTGGGGGGTGGCAGTGAGGCAGGGTCAGAGAGAAACTCTGCTGTTAGGGACTCCATCTTGGGACACCATTGTCCTTAATATTTGGTCCCCAAATTCACTATAGAAGGGAAGCGAGAGGAAGAAAGTGTGGGAGATCTTTTAGGGACCACGCCTGGAAATCTGTTCATATTCCGTTGGCCAGAGCCAGTCATGTGGCTCCACCTAGATCTTGGGGGGGGGGGGGGGGTTAAAAATCAAGTCTTTGGTGTGCCCAGGCAAAAAATGAAATGTTCTGGGGGAGCACACAATAGTGCCCTGTGAATCTCTGGTGTTATTATGAAGATAAAGTATGTGAAGAGCCCAGGCTAATATATATGAAATAATATATATGGAAAGGCTGAGGTAATAATGTAAATCACTCCTCTATGTGTTAGTTTTTTAGGATTGGAAAGATATATTGGGACCAAGATAGAGAGATTCTTAAATTATTTTCGTTTAAGGAATTTATAATTTACTTCATAGGTTAGGGGGGTGCAACTGAAAGTTTTTGAAGAAGGAAGTTATAGAAACAAATTTGTGCATTAGGAGGATTGAACAATTGCCTATTGGCTGGAGATTCTGGAGAAAACTGTAGGTGACAGTCTTTTTTGGTTGTTGAGGAGCTTTGGGGCCTGGACTAAGGTGAGGCAGAGGTAATGTAAGGGGAATAAGAAACATTACATTGGGCTACAATGTTTTATTAGCTTTTGCATCTAAGGTATCTTTTGCAGGACGTGGGCCATAATATGTGTTAAATAAACACTGCTGAATGAATCAATAATGACTCAATGAATGTATGAGTAAATGAATTCTATTCTGTAGACCAGTTAATTTTTTAAAAATTCTAGTATAGCTAACATATAGTGTTACATATTAGTTTCAGGTGTACAATATAGCGATTCAGTGATTCTATATGTTGCTCACTGCTCATCATGATAAATGGACTCTTAATCCCCTTCACCTATTTCACCCATCCCCCATCCTCTCTTGTGTAACCATCAGTTTGTTCTCTATAGTTAAAAGTCTGTTTTTAGGGTTGCCTCTTTTTTTCTTTGTTCATTTGTTTTGTTTCTGAAGTTCCACATATGAGTGAAATCATATGGTATTTGTCTTTCTCTGACTGACTTATTTCACTTAGCATTGTACACTCTAGACACATGCATATTGTTGCAAATGGCAAGATTTCATTCTTTTCTATGGATGAGTAATATTCCATTGTACCTATCTATATCTATATCTATATCTATATCATCACATCTTTTATATCCATTCATCTATTAATGGACACTTGGGTTACTTCCAAATCTTGTTTATTGTCAATAATGCTACCATAAACATAGGAGTGCAAGTATCTTTTTGAATTAGTATTTTCATTTTCTTTGGGTAAATACCCAGTACTGAAATTACTGGCCCATATGATAATTCTATTTTTAACTCTTTGAGCAACCTCCATACTGTTTTCCACAATGGCTGCACCAGTTTGCATTCCCACCATCAGTGCACAAGGGTTCCTTTTTCTCCACATCCTTGCCAATACTTGTTGTTTCTTGTGTTTTTGATTTTAGCCATTCTGTTAGGTGTGAGGTGGTATCTCATTGTGGTTTTAATTTGCATTTTCCTGATGATGAGTGATGTTGAGCCTCTTTTCATGTCTGTATGTCCTCTGCTCATTTTTTAAAATGGATTATTTATTTTTTGGTATTGAGTTGTATATGTTCTTTATATATTTTGGATACTAACCCTTTATCAGATACATCATTTGCAAATATCTTCTCCCATTTGGTAGGTTATCTTTTAGTTTTACTGATTCTTTCCTTTGTTGTGCAGACGCTTTTTATTCTGATGTAATCCCAATAGTTTAGTTTTGCTTTTGTTTCCCTTGCCACGGCAGACAAATCAAAAAAATGTTGCGATGGCCAATGCCAGAGAAATTACTACCTGTGCTCTCTTCCAGGATTTTTTTTGGTTTCTGATCTCACATTTATGTCCTTAATTTATTTTGAGCTTATTCTTGTGTGTGGTGTAAGAAAGTGATAGAGTTTCATTCTTTTGCATGAATGAAACTTTTTCAACACCATTTGTTGAAGAAACTGTCTCTTTCTCATTGTATATTCTTGCTTCCTTTGTCAAAGATCAATTGACTATATAATCATGGGTTTGTTTCTGAACTCTCTATTCTGTTCCGTTGATATATGTGTCTATTTTTGTAATAGTACCACATTGTTTTGATTACTATAGCTTTGTAGTATATCTTGAAATCTGGGATTATGATACCTTCAATTTTGTTTTTTTCAAGATTGCTTTGGCTATTCAGGGCCTTTTGTGGTTCCATACAAATTTTAAGATTATTCTGGTTCTGTGAAAAATACTGTTAGTATCTTGATAGGGATTGCATTAAATCTGTAGATTGCTTTATGTAGTATGGACATTTTAACAATATTTTTTTCTTCCAATCCATGAGCATGGAATGTCTTTCCATTTATTTTGTCATCTTCAATTTCTTTCATCAATGTTTTTCAGAGTTCTCAGAGTAAAGTTTATTCCTAGGTATTTTTTATTTATTTATTTATTTATTTATTTATTTATTTATTTATTTATTTTGGGACAGAGAGAGACAGAGCATGAATGGGGGAGGGGCAGAGAGAGAGGGAGACACAGAATTGGAAACAGGCTCCAGGCTCTGAGCCATCAGCCCAGAGCCCGATGCGGGGCTCGAACTCACGGACCGCGAGATCGTGACCTGGCTGAAGTCGGACGCTTAACCGACTGCGCCACCCAGGCGCCCCAGTTCCTAGGTATTTTAATATTTTTGGTATAATTATAAATGGGCTTGTTTTCTTTATTTCTTTTCTGCTACTTCCTTATTAGTGTGTAGAGATATAATACATTTATGTATATTGATTTTATATCCTGCAACATTATTGAATTCATTTATCAGTTCTAGTTGTTTTCTGGTGGTCTTTGGATTTTCTATATGTAGTATCATGTCATCTGCAAATCATGAACATTTTACTTTTTCTTTATTAATTTGGATGCCTTTATTTATTTTTCTTCTCTTATTGCTGTGGCTAGACTTCCAGGACTACGTTGAATAAAAGTGGTGAGAGTGGACATCCTTGTCTTGTTCTTGATTTTTTTTTTTTAATTTTTTTTTCAAGGTTTATTTTATTTTTTTTGGGACAGAGAGAGACAGAGCATGAACGGGGGAGGGGCAGAGAGAGAGGGAGACACAGAATCGGAAACAGGCTCCAGGCTCCAAGCCATCAGTCCAGAGCCTGACGCGGGGTCAAACTCATGGACCGCGAGATCGTGACCTGGCTGAAGTCGGACGCTTAACTGACTGCGCCACCCAGGTGCCCCAGTTCTTGATTTTAATGGAAAACCTCTCAGTTTTCCACCATTGAGTATGATGTTAGCTATGGGTTTTTCATATATGGCCTCTATTTTGTTGAGGTATGTTCCATCTAGACCTGTTTTGTTGAGGGTTTTTACTATGAATGGATGTTGTACTTTGTCAAATGCTTTTTATGAATCTATTGAAATGATCATATGGTTTTATCCTTTCTCTGGTTGATATGATGTATCATGTTGATTGATTTGCAAATATTGAACCATCCTTGCATCCCAGGAATGAATCCCACTTGATTGTGGTGAATAATTTTTTTAGTGTCCTGTTGGATTTGGTTTGCTAATATTTTGTTGAGGATTTTTGCTTCTATGTTCATCACAGATATTGGCTTGTAGTTCTTTTTTTTGTAGTATCTTTTCCTGGCTTTAGTATCAGGGTAATGCTCTCCTCTTAGAATGAATTTGGAAGCTTTTCTTCCTCGTTTATTTTTTGGAATAGTTTGAAAAGAGTAGGCATTAACTCTCCTTTAAATGTTTGATAGAATTTACCTGGGAAGCTGTCTGGTCCTGGACTTTTGTTTTTTGGGAGTTTTTTGATTACTGATTCAATTTTGTTGCTGGTCTGTTCCAATTTTCTGTTTCTTCCTGATTCAGTTTTGGGAGATTGTATGTTTATTGGAATTTATCCATTTCTTCTAGTTGTCCAATTTGTTGGCATATAATTTTTTATAATATTCTCTTATAATATTTTGTATTTCTGTGGTGTTGTTGTTATTTATCCTCTTTCATTTCTGATTTTGCTTATCTGAGTCCTCCCACCCCTCTCTCTTTTTAATGAGTCTAGCTAAAGATTTATCAACTTTGTTGATCTTTTCAAAGAAACTGCTCCTGGTTTCCTTGATCTATGATTTTTTTTTAGTTTCTATTTTGTTTATTTCTGCTTTAATTTTCATATTTTCTTTTTTCTACTGTTTTTTTCTTCTTTTTCTAGCTCCTTTAGGTGTAGAGTTATGTTGTTCATTTGAGATTTTTCTTGCTTCTTGATGTAGACCTGTATTGCTATAAACTTCCCTCTTAAAACAACTTTTGCTGTATCCCAAAGATTTTAGACTGCTGTATTTTCATTTTCATTTGTCCCTGTGTATTTTTTTATTTCTTCTTTGATTTCTTGGTTGACTCATTCATTGTCTAGTTACTTAATTAGTATGTTATTTAACCTCCATGTATTTGTGTTCTTCCTAGATTTTTGTCTTGTGTTGATTTCTAGTTTTGTAGCATTGTGTTCAGAAAAGATGCATGTTCTGACTTTAATCTTTTTGAATTTGTTGAGACATGTTTTGTGGCTTAATACGTGATCTATTCTGGAGAATGTTCCATGGGCACTTGAAAAGAATGTGTATACTGCTTTTTTAGGATGGGATGTTCTGAATATTTCTGTTAGATTCATCAGGTCCAATATATTGTTCAAAGTCACTGTTTTCTTGTTGATTTTCTGTTTGGATGATCTACCCATTGGTGTAAGTGGGGTGTTAAAGTCCCGTACTCTTATCATATTACTATCAATTACTTCCTTTATGTTGTTATTAGCTGCCTTATGTACTTTGGTGCTCCCATGATGGTGCATCCATATTTACAATTGTTATATCTTCTTACTGGATTGTTCCCTTTTTGATTATATAGTGTCCTTCTTTGTCTCTTGTTACAGTCTTTGTTTTAAAGTCTATTTTGTCCAATATAAGTATTGCTATGCTGGCTTTCTTTTCACTTTCATTTGCATGATAAATCCTCTTGCATCCATTTACTTTCAATCTGCAGATGTCTATATATGTGAAATGAGTCCCTTGTAGGCAGCATGTAGATGAATCTTGCTTTTTTTTAAATTTTTTTATTTATCCATTCCATCACCTTAGGTCTTTTGATTGGAGCGTTTAGTCCACTTACATCTGAAGTCATGTTTTTGTAAGTAATTATTGATAGGGGTGTACTTATTGCCATTTTGTTAGTTGTTTTATGGTTGTTTTCATTGTTCTATGTTCCTTTTCTTGCTATCTTCCCTAATGATTTGCTGGCCTTTTTTAGTGATTTACTTGGAATCCTTTCTCTTTAAGTTTTGCATATCTATTACTGGTTTTTTAATTGTAGTTACCATTAAGTTTGTATATAACATCTTATGCATATAGCAGTCTATATTAAGTTGATGGTCACTTAAGTTTCAACCCATTTTTTACTCCCCATATTTTAGTTGATGGTGT
This sequence comes from Herpailurus yagouaroundi, assembly GCF_014898765.1. NCBI lineage: Eukaryota > Metazoa > Chordata > Mammalia > Carnivora > Felidae > Herpailurus > Herpailurus yagouaroundi. Next base: position 9,291,071 of record NW_024412405.1, on the reverse strand, counting down.
CATGCTTTATATCCTTTTATTTTTTGAATCTCTTGACTGATTTTTATAGATATGCTTATTTTTGTTGCTTTTGTGTTTCCTACTTTTCTTATTTTTAGTTATGGGCTTTCCTTTCCAGTCAAAGATCCCCTGTAACATTTATTTCAGGGCTGGTTCAGTGGCCATGGATTCCTTTAATTTTTGTTTTTCTGGGAAACTCTTTATCTCTCCTTCTATTCTCAATGATAGCCTTGCTGGATAGAGTATTCTTGGTTGCAGGTTCCCTTCCCCATGCCAGAACTTTGAATATGTCATGCCTTCTGGTCTGTGAAGTTTCTGCTGAAAAATAAGCTGATAGTCTTAAGGGGTATCCCTTTTATGTAACTTTTCTTTTGTATCGCTTCTTTTAAAATTCTCTCCTTATCACTAATTTTTGCTATTTTAATCACTATGTGTCCTGGTGTGATTCTCCTTGGGTTGACTTTGATACGGGCTTTTTGTGCCTCCTGGATATGGATTTCTGTTTTCTTCTCCAGAGTTAGGAAGCTGTTATTCAGCTATTATTTCTTAAAATAAAATTTCTGTTCCCCTTTCTCTCTCTTCTCCTTCTGTGATCCCTATAAGACAAATGTTACTATGTGATGGTGTCGCTGAGTTCCCTAAGTCTATTTTTATTTTTTCTTCTTATTTTTATCTCTCTTGTTCAGCTTGATTGCTTTCCATGACTCTGTCCTCCAGGTTTCCAATCTGTTCTTCTGCTTCCTGTAGTCTACTATTTATTCTCTCTAGTGTATTTTGTTTCATTTGTTGAGTTCTTCATTTACTGAGTTCTTTTTTGTTTTCCATCTCTTTGTTAGGGGTCTCACTGAGGTCCTCCACTCTTCTCTTAAGCCCAAGTCCAGTGAGTATCTTTATGACCATTACTTTAAATTCTCTACCAGGAATACTATTTATTTTTGTTTTGTTTAGCTCACTTGCTGTGATGTTGTCCTGTTCTTTAATTTGGGACATATTCCTCTGTCTCCTCATGTTGTCTAAGTCTTCCTGTCTTTTTCTCTGTGTTAGGAAAATCAGCTATGTCTCCTGCTCTTGAAAGTAAAGGCCTTTATGAAGAAGTGGTCCCCTAGTGCCTTGCAGTGCCATGTCTTCTGTTACCTGGAATCTGGTGCTTCAGGGTGTCTCCTATGTGTGTTGCATCTGCCCTACTGTGTGGCTGAGCTGCTTTCACCCTCATCCCAGGCCTCTGTAATGGATCTCTTTGCCTGTGCTGGTAGTGGGCCAGTCTGGGGCTGTCTTGGGTTTGAGTTGAGTCAAGCCAGGTGTTTGCCAGAGAGAGTACAGTAGCACTGAACTGCAAGGTGATTTCCCTTTGTTGTCCAGGGACAACATTGGTGGGGCCTTAGTCAGACTGATGTGTGTGGTTATCTTTCCCTCTTTCCAGGTGGGAGTCATTCTGACACCTGTCACATATGCTTACACACTGCTGAGCTTGTGGCACTGTTCTGGATGGGCTCCAGCCCAGTGCATAGTAGAGGGGGCAGGTCTGTAGTAGAACCTGGGGTTGGTGCATGTGGTGTCAGTGGGGTCTGGGCTGGCAGGCGGGAAACCGCTAGGGGCTGAAGCAGGCCAGGTTAGAAGAGGTAGATCTGCAGAAGCTACGCAGGTGGTAGGACATGTGGTGTTAGCAAAGTTTGTGTTGGTTTGTTGTGGGAGGGGACCTGGAGCAGAGGCCGGGCTGCAGGGAGCATGTCTGCAGCAGAATGTGGGCATGGGGTGGACTTACAGTATGTTAGGTGGTGAGTGTAAGTGCTGACTGTGTTCATCCTGGGGGGTAAAGAAGGGAAACGGTACCTGGCATCTCCTTTGTCCCTGGAGAAATCTCCCAAGATCTCTGATCCTCCAGCACATGCTCTGAAATGAATAAACAAATCTTCATCTTGCAAATCCCAGGTATTTTTCAAACTGCTGCTTCTATGCTGTATCTCTGTGGGGCTGTTTGTTGTACTGTCTCTTTAAGGGTGGGGACTCAGTTTCCTCTCACCTTCCAGGCTTTCCCAGGAGTCTGGTGACTTTTTTAAAGTTCCAGGTGTTAAGCCCTGCTGATTGTAAAAATTCTTGAAATTTGGCCCCTCTGGTTTTCAAAGCCAAATATTATGGGGTTTGTCTTCCCTGTGCCTGGGGTATGTGTGGGTGTCTATTTCTTTCCCCTCTCCAACCTGCCATCTCTCCCTCTTGCAGATAGCCCTCTGGGGCCATTTAACTCCCAACGGTGCCTCCACCCTTCCTACCCTTTTCCATGTGGACTCTTCTCTACATTTAGCTGTGGACAGTTTGTTCTGCCAGCCCTTGGCTTGTTCACTAGATTATTTACACTGATGCGGGTGTTATCTAGTTGCATTTGTGGGACAAGGTGAGCCTAAGGTCCTGAACTCCACTGTCTTTCCTGGAATCTAAAATATGACTTCTCACATTGGTCATAACTTCATTGAGGCTGGGAATTGTTGATTTTCATCTTTCTGTAGATGTGAGCCTAATCAGCACAAACAATTTAGGGATAGGTGTGGCAGTGAGTCCTCATACATGCACACTGGTGAAGAGGGCTTCGCAGCTGAGGATTATCCTGGCTAGATCAAAACTAATGCTCACACAAATGAAGAAACAAGGCCCATGAACCAGAGAGACACAGAAGTTATTTGGGGGACAGGGACAGAAAAGTCACCTATGTGCTTTAAACTCTTTTATTGATTTCAGCCTAAATTTCTAACTCCTTGGCATCACATTTCAATAACAAAATATTAATTTGTTAAAATCAAGAGAATTATATGAAATAAATGCCACTCACTATAAGAAGCTCAAAAAATGGAAATAAATGAACATTGTAAGACTCGAGTAATGATTTCATTAAAGAAAAACTATAGTGACAAACATGTCTGCATTTCAGCTTAAATGTATAACTTTTATAAGCAGAATATTATCTGTGTTTAGTATATTGTTTTATTTTATATAATCCTCAGGATTTCAGTAATTTCATTATTGTCTATAAGCCATTTAAACATTTCTTTTGCATTTGTCTGTTTTTCTAATAAACTTTTAAATCCTTTGAATGAAATGGATTGGTGGTAAAGAATTTCATAGACATCAGCAAATATACTTAAAATTGTATATCATCGTATCAACTAAAAGGTGAAAAGTTCATTTACTTATTTAATAAATATTGATTGACTGTCTTCCTTCCCTATGATAGCTCCATGCTAGGGATGATTCAAGGGTGAATTTATAGACAGCAGTGAGCCAATATGTTGAATCTTTGCCATTCAATAGGTAATGAAAAATTTTCCAAATATTTTTGGCCAAGAGAGCTTTTCAATGTGAGAAATAGCAATTTTTCTTACAATTTTAAGGAAATGATACTTACATTTATATTGTAGTGTGACCTTGTAACAATGATTAAACCCTTGTTTCAGCTAAAAAGTGATCAACAGTCAAAGGATTACAATCAAAGGGTTGTTGATTTTGTCCTAATTGGTTTCCTATTCCTTTCAGTTTTAGGGTTGAAAGACCTTGCATAGGTGTTTCTGAAATGTGTATGTATGATATATGTATATATTCATATGATACACATATTGTTACATATGTTGTATATCTTTCTACATGGAACTAATATAAGTATGCTATGCTCCATTTTCAGTGACCTGGCGTGTAATAAAACTCTAAGTGCACTCTTTTGGCAAAGTAAACAATGTCTGAATCAAATATATATATATGCATAGTGAATTGATATCTTGGAACAGTTTAGTCAACCAGAGATGTAGATGTATGACTAAAATACTTAAATGTTCCTGTGCAATTAATATTTGATTTATTAATTTGTAGGTCATCAGAGCAGAGAACAGATACGCACAAACCTTTATGGAATTTCACTTATTTTAGGTTATGACAGTTTAGGACTACAGAATCCTAATTCTACAGACACATTTTAAGGCAAATCCAGCCAACGATTAATTTTATTCAATTATCGTTTCATTTGTTTGCTTATAATGCCATAGTGATATTTAAATGGATTATACAAACATCACTCATATCAGGAGGAGCAGAACAATGAGTCTGGTAAATAATTGTTAATCAGAGTTCCTCAAACAAAGGATACCTGATCAGATTAGCTTGGTCTAGGCTGCATGCTGCTGACTTTCCCCTTTGGTGATTCAAAATATTTTTTTACCATATTGAAGTATCAAGAAGGGCTTCAGTGAAAAAACAGCAGCAACAACAACAACAACAACTCAAACACCAAAACCTATTGAACTTTCCTTCCAGTTAAGAAACTAAGGAAAGTCTATTTTTATTGGCATAGCAGTTAACATGACACAGAACAGTTTTTCCTCATCAGTTTGGTTGGAAAATACTGTATTAGCTAATTGTACATCTGTGGTTAATATTATTAAAAGTTTTATCTCAAAGTAGACCTTAAGGCCAAATTGGATACACTTATTTAGTTTTGTGACTGTGTGTAAAACCCTTGATGGTGATCTGGTCAACTTGTTCTACTTGAATTGTTTTTAAAATTTGTTTTTAAATGTTTATTTATTTTTGAGAGAGACAGGGAGACAGAGCATGAGCAAAGGAAAGGCAGAGAGGGAGATACAGAATCTGAAGCAGGCTCCAGGCTCTGAGCTGTCAGCACACAGCCCGATGCGGGGCTTGAACCCATGAACCATGAGATCATGACGTGAGCCAAAGTCAGACGCTTAACAGACTGAGCCACCCAGGCACCCTGTCTACTTGAATTTTTGTAAATGTATTTTGTGGTTATTCCTTCTTTCCCATCCATATGATCTTTACTTTGTGTTCTAGAATGCCTTTGAGGCTAACTTACACAAAGCCTGCCTGTTTTAGGGGTGCCTGGGTGGCTCAGTGGGTTGAGTGTCCAACTTTGGCTCAGGCTGTAATCTCATGGTGCACAAGTTGGAGCCCCACGTTGGGCCCTGTGCTGATACCTCAGAGACTGGATCCTGCTTTGGATTCTGTGTCTCCCTCTCTCTCTGCC